>NW_026918401.1:0-145083 GCF_032062105.1 Saccostrea cuccullata | reverse complement strand
AGGCACCTAATTCAAACTCTGTTCCAGAGGTTTGTATTTATACATACATGTTCTGATCTCACAGGTTGTTATTGTTTGGTGAATTTTTAATATTCGATACTTGTTGTTTTTTTTTCTGACCTTTTTTCATTGATCATACAAATGAGTTCATTGCATACAAGGTTGCTTTGATACTTCCGCGGCCTTTTTTGGAGTTTAAATTAGATACATATTAAAATCATTTTTGAGTGTTAGTGAATTATTGTATTCCAGTATAGATCTGAATTACCTTTGAAAAATATATTGCTGACCAATTTAGCGTTGTCCCTGATGACCCGTGGTGAAGATGCTTCTATGTACTTGTAGTATCTACCGACCTTTGCGCCGGCAGAACCAGTACTAGTAGAACCAGTACTTCCCTATGAATTTGAAGGAAATATCAGCTATATTTATGTACAATGCATTTCTATAGTTTGAGTAAAACATGTTTATTCAAACCTCGATGTGTCAATCTCAAAAGGTTCGAGAGATTTATGTTAAAGGCATAAAGAATAGGTCACTGGGACTTCCAGCTCAATTCGACATGGTCAGTATCAGTATTCGTAATACCAATGTTCAACTGCAATCGGAATCTTTGCTATGGCATTATTATTCATTTAATGCCACATTACAATAACGAAGAAAATGTATGGCATCATATGCCTTGTCGTTTCTAATCACAACTACATTGTAACAAATAAATTGAGAGAATAGCACAGCGTTGCCTATTTATTTGAAATGAATCAAAAGATACAGAAAAGTTTTTAAATAAGTATGTAAGTCCTGAAAGGGCTAAAACTTAACAATTTATCAAGTAGTGACCTGTACTACTTCTATGTGACATACAGCTCAACAAACTTTTTAAGCTCACATGGTTTTTCGCACAAATTAAGGTTACGTTGCTATGATGTAATATTGTGTCTCGAGGCAGCAAAATACATTTTAAAAGTATTTGTTTACATAATTTGTAGATAAATAAGTTTTATTTTATTAACTAAAACATAATTCACACAAATCAATTGGTAGAACTTATATATATTTCTGGCTGAAAAATAACAAGTATTCTCATTTGAATTTTTGTGGTTTCTTGCCAATTGCAGCTGGGTTTTTTTATACGTTCTTTTGAAAGCAATAGCTCTTGGCAGAAACGTAGACATGGGCACAGTACAACTACTGTAACTGTATTTTCTGTTAATTTTGACACTTTAACTCAGGGCGGTAATAGTATTTTACATCTTTTAGACTGCTTTCTGTGTTAATAAGGAGAGATTTTTCAGAGTCAACTTCTAAAATCTAGAATCATGAGATATTCATCCCAATGCAAAATTTTTAAACGTTTCAAACCGTAAATGCAGAAGATTTTTCCTTTTTATAGAAGGAATTTACTATTGAAAAAATAAACAATACTTCATTATCCTACCCTTTAATGTGGTTTCCTTCTGCAATGTTACATGTATCCCATTTGGGCACTACATTTCGACAAAACAAAAGGAGTATGCTAAATTAGCAAAGAATTAAAAAAAAAATCACCTTGAAGATGAAAATTTCAAATTTTGGTATCAAGAAAAGCTCATTTAATACAATTTGTAAAAAAAAAAAAACTATTGTAGAATCGTATAGTCGAAACATCCTACCATTTATTTATAAATTCTCCTTTAAAAAATCAATTTTGGAAACTTAAGATAATAATTTTTAAAGACATTTATGCTTGACATTGTATATGTAATATAAAGAAGAGTTATGTCAATGTACTGCAGATCGAAAATGATAATTTTTATTACAACAATGTGACCTTAATTTGAGCGAAAAACCATGTGAGCTTAAAACGTTTGTTGAGCTGTATACATGTACAGAAGATATTTTCTGGAGAAAAAAAAGATAGAAACGAAATCGTTTTTTTTTTTTTTTAAAACAATGCGTAAAGAACTAAAAAAAAATTGCATTTATTCGTCATTAATATTTTAGTCTAATTCTTTTTTCTTCTCAGAATATGGACCACAAATAGTTTATATCATAATTATGTTTGCATGAGAGCAGGGACGTATTCTTTGCACAATAAAAATTATATCTATTTCAGAAGCGAAATGTTAAAAAAAAATCAGGTTACAATATTCTTTTTTTTAAATCGACTTCAGCGGTCGTCTGAGTTTCATAATTTAGACAGCTTCCCGAGTTATAAAAATGCAATACATGTACCTGTAAGCACAAAAAGACTGAAAAGATGTCGCTGGATGATGTTACAGTGCACCTAGAGAATTTAAGGACTGATTTATTTCGATAATAAGACGAAAATAAAAGACATTGTTTATCTTTAGTATATGGCTACTTCCAATAATCACTGGCGCATTTTAGAGTTGCCATGCTCCCCCCCCCCCCCCCTTGTGTCCCAAAAATACTCAGTATTTGATAAATCAACGTGTTTGTTAGTGTTGCCCCTATCCTGACATCAAACTAGTCGGGCTTTTTCAAAACTAAATCTTAGGTAGACGGTTTTTAGCTCACCTGAGCCGAAGGCTCAAGCGAGCTTTTCTGATCAAAATTTGTCCGTTGTCTGTCGTCGTCGTCGTCGTATATGTTGTAGTCATCGTTTTTGTCATCGTAAACTTTTCACATTTTCATCTTCTTCTAAAGAACCAGTGGGCCTACTTCAACCAATCTTGCTACAAAGTATCTGTGGTAAAGGGGATTCAAGTTTGTTCAAATGAAGGGCCACGCCCTTTTCCAAGGGGAGATAATCATGAATTTGTTAAAAATTAATGGCATTTTTAAAAAATCTTCTTCTCCAGAACCACTGGGCCAGGAAAGATGAAACTCATGTGGAATCATCCTCAGGTAGTGGAGATTCAAGTTTGTTCAAATCATGACCCCCGGGGCAAGGGTGGGGCCAAAATGGCCAACCCAAGTTTTACATAGGAATATATAGGAAAAATCTTTAAAAATCTTCTTCTCCAGAACCACTGGGCCAGGAAAGATGAAACTCATGTGGAATCATCCTCAGGTAGTGTAGATTCAAGTTTGTTCAAATCATGACCCCCGGGGCAAGGGTGGGGCCAAAATGGCCGACCCAAGTTTTACATAGGAATATATAAGAAAAATCTTTAAAAAATCTTCTTCTCCAGAACCACTGGGCCAGGAAAGATGAAACTCATGTGGAATCATCCTCAGGTAGTGTAGATTCAAGTTTGTTCAAATCATGACCCCCGGGGCAAGGGTGGGGCCAAAATGGCCGACCCAAGTTTTACATAGGAATATATAGGAAAAATCTTTAAAAATCTTCTTCTCCAGAACCACTGGGCCAGGAAAAATGAAACTCATGTGGAATCATCCTTAGGTAGTGTAGATTCAAGTTTGTTCAAATCATGACCCCCGGGGCAAGGATGGGGCCAAAATGGCCGACCCAAGTTTTACATAGGAATACATAGGAAAAATCTTTAAAAATCTTCTTCTCCAGAACCACTGGGCCAGGAAAGATGAAACTCATGTGGAATCATCCTCAGGTAGTGTAGATTCAAGTTTGTTCAAATCATGACCCCCGGGGCAAGGATGGGGCCAAAATGGCCGACCCTAGTTTTACATAGGAATTTTTTCCTATATAAGAAAAATCTTTAAAAATCTTCTTCTCAAGAACCACTAGGACAGGAAAGGTGAAACTCATGTGGAATCATCCTCAGGTAGTGTAGATTCAAGTTTGTTCAAATCATGACCCCTGGGGCAAGGGTGGGGCCAAAATGGCCGACCCAAGTTTTTCATAGGAATATATAGGAAAAATCTTTAAAAATCTTCTTCTCCAGAACCACTGGGCCAGGAAAGATGAAACTCATATGGAATCATCCTCAGGTAGTGTAGATTCAAGTTTGTTCAAATCATGACCCTCGGCCCTGGGGAAAGGGTGGGGCCAAAATGGCCGACCCAAGTTTTACATAGGGATATATAGGGAAACATTTTAAAATCTTCTTTTCAAGTACTTCAAAGCTATGATTAGTGATACTAATATGGAATCATCCTCAGGTAGTGTAGATTCTAGTTTGTTCAAATGATGAATGCCTGGAAGGGGGGGGGGGTAAATTCAAGCCCAATGTGCTCAGGTGAGCGCTGTGGCCCCTGGGCCTCTTGTTTTATTTGTTATTAGAAAATACATATACCTCCAACGCACAGTGTAAGAAAATTGTTTGAAAGAGAAATGTTTGAAATATTTCTTATTTCTAGATTTTTAATCCTATTTAATTGAATATATGAAGAGTACTTTAATAACACACTAAAAAATTAAATAATATGAATGCCATATTTTGCATACCTGTACTTATATCTACAGAATATATGAAATTTGCTTGAATATTATATGAGGAGTAATGTGGAATATGTTTTTAATCAGATAGCAGCAGTGACTATTTCCGCTCTGAACAACTTGTGTACCATCTTCATAATAAAATAGTTTTGTGATATCATAAAAAAAAATGGGCATTTTGAAGATGCTGGTAGAGGAATTTCTCCGATAAATTTGTGCATTTATACATTTTTAGGTGTAGGGGTTATTGTTCCCGAATATCTGTTCCAGTTAAATCTATCATTGTTTGCTTCTTCTAAGAAACACGATGGTTCTATGATTGTCTCAAAGTCGCAAACATCTAGAAATAGATACAATTTTGATAGACAATCGAAGTTCTTATATATTGATGAAAAATCTTCAATAATCAACAAATACGAATTAAACTCCATAAGATATTTATTTATAAGGCTATTATATAGAAAAATCCATTTTTATGTGTAAACATTCAAGAAATATAGGAAACAAAACTCCATGAGGCCATACAGTGTATTTCATATATTTATGAAAATGGACCTGCTTTCTTTTCATTGCTTAAAATAAGAGACTTTTAGTCATTTTGTTATACTTTTTTTGATTTTCAAGGAATGAATATGTTCTCTTTAACTGTACTTTAATAAAAATATCAAGTATCAAAGTCGAACGCATAAGCATACAACTTAGTAAATCTATCAATGTTATAATTTCTTGACATAGATAAAAGGGAGTTGCTTTTATAATTCTTTACTGAACTGAGTCAAAATTGCTTTTATACACCAGTCATATATCTTTCTCTCTTATCTTACTTAAAGACCACAATGGAATTTATTTCAATATGACAAGCTATAATAAAGCAGATGAATTGCTTTAAAAATTAAAAGTGTGATCAAACAAAGTAAACAAAACTTAGACAATGGCTTGCACTCTTTGAGGATTTTGTCATAATGTCGACCATATCCACACTTTTATCCTGATAAATTAATGAAAATGCAGAGGAAAATAAAGATAAAGCCCAAATATGTTTAACTCTTTTTCCCCAAATCGTTAATTTCTAAATATATTTTTAAAAATATCTTTTCCTATAGTTGTAAAAAGGTTATATTATATATGAACTTACCACTTCGTATCTTCGACAGGTTTGGCCGTACTCCCCAGTTGTTAAATTAAGTTTTAAAAACTTAATGTAAGGAAATATCGCTTAAACGATAAGCGTATTCGTGATTGACGTCAAAAGTGCAAGGGCATTGACTATTTTTTTTAAACATGGAATATGTATTGCTTATAAAGTGTATATTTTGAAAAGTGCTGGGAGCTGATCGTGGTCTGCATAACATTATTTTTATTTATAACAGAATCTAAGCGAAGTGGAAATTTTTAGCTATTATCAGCATTTTTGGAAAAGTTTTCTGAACTTCTCAACCTGCACAGATTAGCTCCCAGCACTTTTTTGGTAGAGAAAATAAACATCTTTAAGGGTCATCCACACCATGTGACCTGTGACGTATATAGAGAAAAAATATTTTACTTCCGGTTTTATTGAGAATATACATGAACGAAATGTCCTACCAACGTTTGTGAACAATGAACACATTGTATGATCACGGAGTGACCGATGAAAAGGATGTGCGGTATTTTTTTTAATAACAGAACAACAGAAGTCTTGGATTATTTTAATAAAGATAATAATTCCTAGACAACAGGTATTGGTGGGGCACACTAATTTGTACGTTTCAATAATACATTTATTTATCTCATTGTGTGTTTATAAATATTGATAAAAAAGTGTGCGTTTCTAGTTTTCCTCTTTTATTTTTGTCCAGTTCAGTGGCCAGTATATTACCTTATATAGTATGGTGACGTAAGCGGAGACTTGACAAAGTTTTTGAGTCCCGAGCAACAGGAAAGATAACTCCAAAAAGGAACTTTGATACCAGAGATTTTGATTTTTTTTTTACATCAGTGCATTTAATTTTAATTCAATTTTTTGATGTAATCTAATTAATTTATGTTAAATTACGTTAAATTTACGTCTCTTCTCTACAAATGGAGTCCTTGTTGATTTTTCTCGAGACGTATTTCAGAGAAAATGAGTTATATGTATTTTCTATAAATAAAACAAATAATTTCTGTAAAAATGTGTTGATCGATAAAATTAAGTTTTATAGTTATTCTGTCAGCTTTAAAATATACGAAACGGTAAGACAAGATTTTTTGTGCTAGGTATGCAAACGCCTTGGGAAGAATTTCTTGAAACTTGTGAAATATTTTTTTTTAAATCAGTATAATTACATTTTAATCCCTGGACAGTTTTTAAAGGTTGACATGCCTGTTAAAAGTAATGCTCAATAATATGAGAACATTAGCAGTGGGTGTGTGGAGGACCCTTAAATGTGTATCGATTTTTTTCTTGAAAAACAAGGGTATGCCCTTGCACTATCCTCATATCCTACATTCAGCTTAATAATTCCGTTTTTATACAAGTCACGTGACAAACAGCGATATAACTGGTACTATGTAAGGCCCAGTCCTATCCATTAGCTACATTACTTTATATTACTTTTTTGCAGGTATTTAGTTGCTTTGTTACAATTTTTAAAAGAAGTAATACATATAAAAACGGTGCAAAGGTAACATTTTCCATATCGGTCCTTAACATAGCTGAGGCTGCAGGGATTTCAACAACCTCGTTTAAAATCGGCATTATACATGTTATTTACATCCACTGAATATATGTCCCTTATTTCTCATGACGAACATTACCATTTACATGTAGTAACTGCAAACAAAAATAAAAAGAGATCAATGCCAATATTTTTTTAATTTATGAAATTTATTTCCAATATGGTAAATTATTTATAATAAACAGTCAACCCGTCTTCACCATTATGAATACGAATTAGATGCTAAGGGAAGTAACTCTAAAATCATACCAGTGTTGGTAGATCTGTGTCATGTTTCTAAATTTGCGTTTTCGGTCATAATGTCTAGATATCATTGGATTGATTAAATGTATATTGTTTAACGTCCCTATTGAGAATTTTTCACTCATATGGAGACTTCACCGTATGCCGGTGAAGGGCTTCAAATTTCGACCTATACTCGGCACTCAGGGCCATTGAGCAGTGAGGGTTCTTTATCGTGCCAGCGCCTACCGTGCCACGGGACCTACGTTTTTAAGGTCATATCCGAAAGACCGTGACTTTCGCTTCTAGTGCCGAGCGCTTGGCGAAGGAACAGTCACTACCTTTGTTTACGTCTTAGGTATGACGCAGCACAGCGAACGAAAATCGAACCCGGGCCTCCCGATCACGAAGCAAACGCTCTACCACTAGGCTACCGTGACCGGTAGATATCATTGGAAATGAGGCTACAATAATGTTTATAATATAAAAACTTTCTGAAATTACTTGCATTTAGAAATTTTTTAACGGTAAAAAATCAAGTATGTCCCTTTTATCAACATTTTACATAGGAAATGTATTGAGAATTGTAAAAACATTGATTTAACAAAATCTAATAAGGAAGGGTGGCTTGGTGTTTAGTACAATTACACCTGTTCAAGTGTTTTTTAAAAAATTCTATACAAAAGCCAAGAACCTTGTCAATGTCCATAATATGTTTCATTATAACACAACACGGTTGCCTTTTTTTACTAAGTATTAAGAATGAAAGTAAAACATGTGAAAGTGCAACGATGTGTTAGTGAAACCCATCCAAAAATTTGAAGTTTCAATAATTTTAAGATGAAAAAAAATTTTAATATATCTTTGTGTCAAATGTTTTTTAAATACCAGGGACTAGTTTCACAAAGCTGACTTATGTAATGGATATATGCCGAATACTGTTCTATATGTAAAATTATCAGACTGTTTGAGGCCCGTTAGGGCCGAAAACTGTCTGATAATTTTACATATAGAATAGTATTCGGCATATATCTTACTTAAAACATTACCATTTAAAAGTCCAAAAGTTACCTGGAGGAGTCCAATAATAACACAATGGGAGTTTAGGCATCCATTGTTTTCTACTCGTCTGATAAGTAGAAAAAAAGGAATGAGACAGTAAAAAAAAGTGAGTGAACTCTTGTTTCATTTCATTCATTCAATTGCAGTCGTTTAGTTTAGCAGGACAGGGGTCCGGTGGTGAAAGATTTTCTGGGGGAACAATTTTATTTATGATGTGCATATATTGACATTAATATCGACATAATTTTGGGTGATATTCTAACCATCACCATGGAAAGTAAAAATGCGGATTTTTACCCTGAAGTTTTAGTTTAGATAATGGAAATATTCTCAGGTTTTAAAAGTGTGGCCATCGGGGAACAAACATAAAATAAGGAGATTTGCAGACTCTTTTGCAGAAATGGATTTAAATTCGCTTATTCAATATGCGGTATCAAAAATTCTTTTAAAAAGTGGAAAGTAGTAATTTTGTTGAAGGTTTAAACTTGGATTTTTTTTATGGAATGCTATTTTGTAGCAACTTAATTTCCGTGTGTTTGCTTTCCTTGAATATTTTCCTAACATTTTTATTGGGGGTTTCTTGACATATTTAACCTTAATTTCACTCTTCTTTTTGTTTTTTAAATACCGTCCGATTTTGCTATTATTGCCGTCCGATAATATATTATCAGACTGGTAATTATTATTATCGGACGGCTACAGGTAAATTTTTAGACTGCAAGAACAAAGGCATGACGTCACAGCAATGTTTTAAGACCTAAGATCTGTCTTAAGACCGAAAAGTATCTTAAGATCGAAACATAGCTGTTTCACAAAACTGTCAGATCATATGATAATCTTAAGATCTATCAAAATCTTAAGACAGCTAAAACATGTCTTAAGTCTAACGTGAAACTGTCGACGGTAAATATTTTTATTAAAAACCGAAGGATATTTCAGGATAAACAGATTTAAGTGATAGAACAGCCCTTTGGACTATATTATGCCAAACGGAATATTGAACAACAACAACAACAACCCCATATCCCCCTCAGGGGCAAATAATAAAATGCCAGTAAATAAACAAAGAATACCTAAAATGTACCTACTATATGTTTTCCACTTTATATTTTCGATGCATTTTTCTTTGCTTTTTCCCCTCCAAACTGATTCACCCCACCCCCTAAATGCTTATGGATATATATGTATAATTTTCATATTATAACTTTATTTAAAATTGTTTAATTTGAAATTCATACACTGTAAAAATATCACAATAACTATGACCAATTGCAAGCATTGCTGACCTTTTTTTGATTCAAATTGCTAATTTTTTTTTTATAGCTTTAGTAATTCCAGATCCTGTGTTCGAGATACATGTAGTTTTTTATTGATAGGTTACATTAATATCTTTTTAATTATGGCTTAGGTCCATAAAAGTAAAAAAAAAACTTATATGTAGCTACACAGAATATTTTTGAAGTTTAACTTTAATTTCTTTTGTTACATTTATTTTCTTTTTTTTTTTTAGAAATTAAGAAGCAAACAGTACATTCAAGGGTTCAAAATTAGATGAAAATCAAACAATTTCATTGTTGGGGGATCCGTCATTAACCTACCAGGATGTATAATGTGTATGAAAACAATGCTGTAACATTTGATGCTGTATGTACGTGCTTTCTTCATTTTTTTCTTTAGTTAAGGTAAGTCACTCGTCAGCTTTTTAGAAAAGTTCACGCAGAAGCTTTTACTTCAAAACTACTTATTAAATTTAATTTTTATAACATACTTATTTTCAACAATATAAATTTTTTAACATTCAATGAAAAAACTAATTAAAAATCTCCGAAGATGCAAGATTAGATTTATGAGGGACTATTTCTTTTGGTGGAAGGATATTTAGCAGAAAATTCTGCAAATCTGCACATTTATAAAATTTAATGTAATGGAAATTTAGCCTCACATACTTTTAGTCGGAGAATATTTTCCGTTTTGATATTGCTAAAAATATTTAATATAGGTCTTAATTTATATTTTTAGACTAATATTTACACCTTCCCTCAACAAACTTTTCCAAAAAATGAAAATATATTAAAAAAGTCTAGATCAAATCTATATAATTTTTTGCCTGAAAATGAAATATTTTGACAAATATTTCAAAATTAACATCACTGACCCGCCTTTTTCTTTCATTATTTTAAACTACTCGATATTTGTGACTGATCGGCACTTAAGTCGTAAAAAGTTTGATATAAGAAATTTTTTATTGCCTATTAAGTTTTTTAATAATGTTATTTTTTAGTGCAAAAAGGTCACACAATAATTTACGCGCATTAATTTGCAAGATTTTTTTAATGATAAATATTATTCAAACTCTTTTACGTAAAATAAGATTATATTTTTTGTCATGCTTACATCTGATCAAATATAATAAGGGTTAAAGTAATTAACTAAAGAGATGAAATTTAAGTGCAAAAAGGTAAACTTGAATGTACCGTAGATCAGTAGGATGCACACTGACCCCCTACACTTTATGAGTACTTATCCAAAATATACTTCCCAAAAAATCCTTGATTTAACAAATTTCAAGAGTGGCTAACCTTAATAGTCTTGAAATTATAAACATTTGATTTGATTTTTTTTGTTTCTTTTTCATCTCTTAGCATTGTTATTTTGTTGCAATAGTTGAAGCGTTTTTAAGACACCTTCATCAAATTTTATGAATGAACTTTGAACACGATTTGGTGTTTCAAAAGGATTCATTGCTATAATCATTCAGTAATTGCAAAGGTTCAGATACTCTAAGCTTTAATTTAAAGATGCATCTCATAATGTCGCCAGGATTTTCTAATTTCTGAGCAAGGCATTAAAAAAAATTCTTCAATTTTTTAAGGTGATGAATTCAAATGTAATTTGATGATCCAGTCCCCAACACACACAAACACACTCTAATTACATTTACGTTGATGTAATAAAATGTTGTTTTTTTCCAAAGGTCCTAGTATATATATCTGCACAATTAGGGAAAAGCAACTTTTACTAAACTTCCTGCAAACATATTCTAACAAAAATCCCTGTAAAATTGAAGAGTAAAATTCGTCTTAAGATTTTTAGTAACATTTCTTATACTTAAGATAGTTTTGTGAAACAGGAGGGACAAATCTTATGATTGTCATAAGTCTAATCTTAAGATGATCGTAAGATCTCTCTTAGGACAAATCTTACGAAAGTTTTGTGAAACCCACGCATGTGAGTTAAGGCTACATATGGAAATTTCTATACAAAATATCTAATTAAATTCCATAATTGCTCTACCTAACGCACAAAAACTACTAAGACTTGTTTTCTAATACATTCGTGGTACCCACGACATGCGATAGCCAGTACACATTATGACGTCATATTATGACGTCATCGACCTGTACTACACAAGTTTATAAGAAACATCAACAAAATCGCTTCGGCGCAAGGGCATACCTTACTTTGTTTAACAGAAACAAGGTATCAAAAGACGCAGGATATTCCAAGGATTTAAGAAATTGCTGCACAAATGTCGGCAGTGCAATTGGTTACTTAATATTCGTGCAGTTTTAAGTTTTAACAGGGTAAAAATTCACTGTCCATGGTAAGTTTCCTAAAATTTTTATCAATTGAGAAAGTGCATAGGATTTGTGCAGCAATTTTATTGATTTTAAGAATATTCACCTCAATATTATACATTGTTTATTTTAAATCAGATAGGATAGGCCCTTGCGCCGACGTGATTTTGTTTATATGATTTAATACCTTGAATGGGAGAGAACAATGACGTCATAATATGACGTCATAATGTGCACTTGCATTATTAAACTGTGGGTATTGAGTATGTATCATAAAATCAATTTGAACCTTCTCTGTACATAAAATATACAAATTATGAATTTTCATTACCTTATTTGCATAAAAATATCCATATTTAGCCTTAACTCACTTGCGCAGCCCAGCAGGCATGTTCACGAAAATTTCCTAAGATTGTTCATAAGAAATTTCCTAAGACATCTCTTAGGGAAATCTTATGATCATCGTAAGATTATCGTAAGTTGTTTTTTAAAGCCATCTTATGATTATCCGGTCCTAAGCTAAGACATCTTAGATCAATTATTTAAAGACGAACTGTCTTATTTTCGCGTTCATGATGTGATCAATCGATTGAGTTGCGTGATTATTTGCATACATGCCGAAGGCGTACATACGTACATACAACATTATATACACGTACATACATCATTATATACATTCATATACATTAAATTCACATGGATTTTTGCTAGAATATGTTTGCATGAAGTTTAGTAAAATTATCACGGAAGGCAATCGATTGATCATCGTCATGAAATTGAAAAATCTGACAGTTATTCCTTATATTTACATGCTTTGATTCCGCCAATCCACATGCTGCAAGCCCTGCTTGTTCAGCCCTGCACGTATTTCTTTTTTTTGAACCAAGCCAATACATTGATGGGGAAATAAAGTACATTTACAATTTGTAATTTTGTCTCGGACAAAGACATTGGAAATGTAAATATTTACATTTGCAAATATCTTTCTTAGATGAACCTATTGAGGAAAAAATATGTTCAATTCTGTGTGAATATTATTTGGGTGTCAGAGGTCATAGCGCAACCGAATCACAGAGCGAGGTGATATTTTGTTCTTGCAATAAATGCAATTTAACTCGAAATGCATGTATTCGTCTCTAATGTAAATATAAGTAAAAAACAACAATTTTGAATAAGTTCACTGGGAAATGAACTTTTAGTTGGTACGTGTTCGAATCTACTGAGAAGCCCTAAGGGGTTCAGAGGATTTAATAACGTGACCAACAAAAAGTTCATTTCCCAGAGAACTTTTTAACATTGTTGTTTAGTTTGAAATGACATAGACATACGCAAAGTTTTATACCATTGCTAGGAATAAGAGAGTTGTCATTTTTTATAGCCCTCGCTTGAAAAGTGGGAGGGTATACTGTAATCGGTATGTCCGTCTGTCTCTCCGTCCGTCTGCCTGTTATGCTTCAGGGTACCCATCTCTTATCCGCAACTCCTCTTACACCACTGAGTGAAATTTGATGAAACTTTTAAAGAATCTTTATTACACATTGCCATTGTGCACCTTCTATTTTACTTTTTGATCGGACACATATTCTTGGCTTCCCAGCCACAGCAAAACAAGGATTTTGTCATCAGCTATAACCATATAGGAGGCGGGGATATCATTTAGTGAGCTCATTGCTCACTGTACCTGTAGTTGCTATATATAAGGCTACACGTTATGTCATCACAATGAAAATATTTATAAAAGTGACAATTAAAAAAAAGTGATTTTTTATTTATAAAATTAATAATATTCTTTTAATTATTTATCATCTTCTTTCGACGATATACTGCAATGTCGGTTGCATTTAAAATCAAATTAATTTTATTTTGCCAATTCTTGAACGAAGTATTCGAAAAGCGCGCCAATTTTCTCCGTGGAGCCCTTCTTCATTGAAAATTCTTGTTCGACAAGAAAACACCCAGCAGGATGAGTCGAAAGAGGATCCCTAATTTTTCTCAGATTGAAATCGAAATATTCGTACTGCTTGATGAGGTTGAGAAACACGGCGCCATTTGCGGGAATGATTGTTTCTACTCTTACTTCTGGCATAGAGGGCAGTACATGTATCAACATCTGTGAGGTAACCAAAAAACATTATAGTAACCATGTAATCTCTCTCTCTCTCCCTCTCTGGTTAATTGAGATTAAGGTAAGTCACTCCTGAAATTTGTTATATCAAGGATTTTTTGAGAAGTGTATTTTGGATAAGTACTCAAAAAGTGTAACTCAAAATCGCAAAGAAAATAGAGGGTCAGTGTGCATCCTACTGATCTACGTTGCATTTAAGTTGACCTTTTTGCACTTAAATTTCATCTCTTTAGTTAATTACTTTAACCCTTATTATATTTTATCAAATGTAAGCATGGCAATAAATATAATCTTATTTTATGTAAAATAGTTTGAATAATATTTATCATTAAAAAAATCTTGCAAATTAATGCGCGTAAATTATTGTGTGACCTTTCTGCACTAAAAATAACATTTTTGGGGTATTAAAAAACTTAATAGGCAATAAAAAATTTTCTTATATCAAACTTTTTACGACTTTATTGCTGATCAGTCACAAGTATCGAGTAGTTTAAAATAATGAAAGAAAAAGGTGGGGTCAGTGATGTTAATTTTGAAATATTTGTCAAAATATTTGATTTTCAGGCAAAAAATATTGTAAATTTGATCTTGACTTCTTTAATATATTTTCATTTTTTGGACATGTTTGTTGAGGGAAGGTGTAAAACTTAGTCTAAAAATATAAATTAAGACCTATATTAAATATTTTTAGCAATATCAAAACGGAAAATATTCTCCGATTAAAAGTATGTGAGGCTAAATTTCCATTACATTAAATTTTATAAATGTGCAGATTTGCAGAATTTTCTGCTAAATATCCTTCCGCCAAAAGAAATAGTCCCTCATAAATCTTGCTTCTTTGTAGATTTTTGAGCAGTTCTTTCATTGAATGTTAAAAGATTTACATTGTTTAATTTGAATATGTTATAAAAATTGAATTTTAATAAGTAGTTTTGAAGTAAAAGCTTCTGCGTGAACTTTTTTAAAAAGCTGACGAGTGACTTACCTTAAATAGTTTTATTCTGTTGACAGGGTTCATCTTATTATGTATCTTGTGCAAACACTTAATTTCACAAGAATTCTAACCATTATTATTCTTGGAAAGTCGATGCATGAAGGAACGGAACTTAAAAAGGGTAAGGGGGTCCAAACATACTTTTTACATTTTATCATTGTAAATGTTCATCAAAATACAGCCCCTTCCCCTCTATTTGTAGTATAGTAAAATAAAAGTAGTGTAGTAGTGTATGAAAAAAAGACACTGAAAGAAGTTGGAATGTAGCCCACCCCCCCCCCCCCCTTCTCCACAGCATAAAATAGGATTTTAGAGCTAGAAAATGTTCTGGGTTTTTTTTTCTCGTTTGTCAAGTGTTTTTCAATGTAAGTTGGATTTTTTGCTACAGCTCTTCCTTTCAAAATTGATGCTACATGTACGTCCCTCTATTATGTCATGTGTAAATGTATTGTGTAACCGGTTTCAAAATGGAGTGAGTTCTGAAAAAGGAGGAGGAGACAATGTAAAAACAAATGACGTTTATTGGCTCCGATTCTTGAATACAAAACAATAAGTAATACATTCTTGAACACATTAATTTCATATATGACTAGAGACTGATACATGTATAATCAAATAATAATACAGATACATGTATGTGGAAAGTAACCAGTTAACTTGTAATTTCACTGTAAACAAAAATATTGACTAGACATGTGACTTAATCTTTGGTAATCCTGAGACTTTAACTAATGAACTAGACTGACACAATATGACTGACAAAATAATACTGACATCTCATGACACAAAGTATCACAACCACAGAGTAGCTACCTTAAACTTATTATCAACTGAATTACTATTAATAGTCACTGTGATCTGATGCACTGATAAACATAACTCTGAAATATTACACTAAGATATCCTACAACATCAACTTGACTTGTACATTGCTATAATTATACTGATGGTGATGTAAACAATAACATGTGTATGGGCGCAGCCATCTTGGAAATACCCGGATGTAGAAAGTGCGGGAATCTTGACATTTCACTTTTACATCAACTATGACCTAACTCAACTAAATATAATGCTAATACTAATAATACCTATATGACTTCCACAAATCATAAAACTAAACAGGAACTGACATAAATGTATGCATTTTAGCCATACACTGTAATACTCTTTATCACGTGACCTAAAACACATGGTTTTGCACTGATCGCTTCAACGACTAAATATGCACGATAAACCTCAAATGCATCAAAAATAAACATGTACACAATTAGCGAAGTATCTAAAATATCATCTTGTGCAACATCAATCACATCTAATATAAAATAATCTGATAATTACCTGAAAAAGGAGGAGGAGACAATGTAAAAACAAATGACGTTTATTGGCTCCGATTCTTGAATACAAAAATTAAGTCGTACCAGGAATCCTCGACAACCATCCAACCGTGCTATATTGTTAAAGTGGTATACATTAAAAATAATTGTACCCCCTTATTTTCTACAGTATTACACTCTCCACCTGACATGAATACAAAATAAAACAATTCTGAAAAATATCAACCCATGAAAAAAAAACATTCTTTCTGATCATAATACAAAATACAAGTTCATGTATAAACTGAAGGTATAATGACCCTAATGGCACACCATAGTAACCCTACATATACAGTTTTAATTCAATGTTAATATCTCGTATACACATCACTAAAGACCATTATTTCCTGTCCGCATAATATAACATTGGTCCATGGATAGGAGCAGGGTTTTCCCATCTGATCGTACGTCAACCGTGAAGGCGGCCTTGACACTCGCTGTCCCCTACCTCTGCGCGTACCATTACTGTCACTGCTGTTGTCACTGTTAGCCTCTTCAGTTCTCCCTACATCTTCTGGTGAATTCTGAGAGTCCTTTTCATCATTTGACTCAGCACTGATGAATTTGGATGATGATCTTGATCTACTTGACCCTTCCGAGTCCTGTATGGTAACATGCCCTGGGTCAGTCACGTCCATGATAATTGGTTCAGTGTCTTCATCATTCGTTGACCCTCCAGATGTAGGTGGTGCATCACCAGGTGAACTTGGAATGAATGTCTGAGCATGCGGATTCAATTCACTATTAATGACGATATAGTCACTATTGCTACTGGAATCTGACACAGGATCCTTGTGGTCTTGTGGCTGTTTTGTTCTTGACTGTGCAATGTTTTGTGATGATTTCTTAGACTTTCTGTTCTTCTCTTGCTTCTGCTTGGACTCGGTGATCCTCTTAGCACTCATTGTTGAAAGTAAATCATTGCACTGAAGAAGTAGGTTTCGGTGGAGGCGACGAATAGGTCCCTTTCCGTCTTCAGATTGGATTTCATAAACAGGGGATGTGCTGTTCATCCGACCAATAACTACGTGCACTGTGTCCTCCCAGTACGATCTCAACTTCCCTGGGCCTCCCCTCTCTTTGAAGTTTCTGACAAGGACTCGGTCCCCTGGAGCTAGTGCTGCACTGGTAGCTCTCTTATCATACTGCTGTTTCCCCTTTTGTCCAGCATTCCCAGCCCTCTGACACACAACGTTGTATGTTTTCTCCATTTCTGAAATCCAATTGTTGACATACTCTGTATGTGACTTGGTCTTTAGGCTTTGGTCCCCATGTGCTTCCTGAAAAATGACATCAATAGCTAGTCTAGGCTGTCGTCCAAATAGCAGGTAGAAAGGCGAGAATCCTGTCACATCGTTCTGTGTGCAATTATATGCATGGACAATCTTGTTCAAATGTGACTTCCAATCGGCTTTTGCATCGGCAGGTAACGTACGCAACATCCCGAGGAGGGTACGGTTAAACCGTTCCACCTGGCCATTCCCCTGAGGGTGGTAGGGGGTAGTCCTGGATCGTCGCATGCCACATAATTTCTGAAGAGCATGGAAAAGTTCATTTTCAAATTCTCGGCCCTGATCATGATGAAGTTTATGAGGGAATCCAAACCTCATGATAAAATCCTGAAATATTTTGTCTGCAGCTGTTTTCCCAGATTTGTTACGAGTTGGATAGGCCTGTGCAAACCTGGTAAAGTGGTCCATCACCACCAGTATATACTCATAACCCCCTTTGCTTTTCTCCAAATGTAGAAAGTCAATAGAGACAAGCTCAAATGGGAAGGTTGTTGTAATGGGCTGCATTGGCGCTAACTTCCGACGAGTGGGTGGTTTATCCTTGATACAACAGCACACTTTGGTAATGAAATGTTCAATTTCAGCTGCCATACCAGGCCAGAAGAAGCGTTCACGGATTAATGCAGTTACTCGATCAGTACCTAAATGTCCCATCATAGAGTGTAACTCCTCTAACACCATTCCATGGTATTGTTCTGGAAGTACAATCTGGAATCTTTGCTCCTTATCTGGTCCTTGAACCACTCTCTTTAGGATACCAGTTGAGTCTATCTGCAGTTTGTTCTTCTCACGTAGTAGTTTCTTTGACCCTTCTGGAAGACTAGAAATCACTTTCCCTGAGATACTCGTCTTATCCTTTATCAGGTCTATCACTGGGCTGATATCTGTATCTGTCCTCTGTGCTTTTACCAGTTCATCAAGTGGTATCGACTTAACATCCTCTTCACCAGACTTTATCAGCTGGAACACATCTGATGTACAAGAGAGTGATGCAACTAATGGCCAGTCCCCATGGCCCTTGAACGTAGCACAATTCACAATGGAGTGGATTGTCCCAGGAGACATGTATAATCCATGATATGGTCCTCAACTAAAGGCATTCGGCTAAGACCATCTGCATCCTTGTTATTCTGGCCAGGCTTATAGCGAATCTCAAACTTGAATTCAGCGAGTTCTGATACCCATCGCAGACGAGTCGCGTCGAGCTTTGCTGTGGTCATGACGTACTGTAACGGATTGTTGTCACTATATACAGTGAAGAATGGTGCATAAAACAGGTAGTCGCGGAACCGCTCTGATACTGCCCACTTCATGCCTAAGAATTCAAGCTTACTAGAATGGTAGTTCTTCTCAGCTGGGGTTAATGTTCTCGATGCATAGGCGATA
The DNA here is from genome assembly GCF_032062105.1 of Saccostrea cuccullata. Taxonomy (NCBI): domain Eukaryota; kingdom Metazoa; phylum Mollusca; class Bivalvia; order Ostreida; family Ostreidae; genus Saccostrea; species Saccostrea cuccullata. The sequence continues at coordinate 126,049 of NW_026918401.1, read as the reverse complement.
GGAGCTAGTCTTCCATTCTCTTGTTTCTGGTACAGAATTGCTCCAAGGCCTTCTCCTGATGCATCAACATGCAGGGTGAAGGGTTCAGCGAAGTTCGGATATGCCATGACTCTTGGTTCCAGCAGAGTCTCAATGAGACTGTCTAATGTGGATTGGTGTTGTCCAGTCCAAGTAATATGTTGACTTGATGGCGCCTGTCCACTCTTCTGGGGTGATTTCTTCTGTTTTCCGCTTGATTGTTTAGACCCTGAACATTGTAGCAAGTCATTAGTGTTTTGGCACGACGTGAGAAGTTAGGTATGTACTTCCAGTAGTAACCAAGGAAACCAAGTAGTTGCTGTAATTCACCAATAGTCTTTGGACTTTTGTCTTTCAGCTTCAGTACAGCGTCCTTATCCTTAGGATCCATCATGTAACCTTCCTCTGTAACCAAGCATCCAAGGTATCTGACAGACTTACGAAATAACTCGCACTTCTTCGGTTTCAACTTAATACCCTTATCCTTCAGTCTCCTTAGAATTGCTCTGAGATGTTCCAAATGCTGTTCAAAAGTCTGACTGTAGATAATGATGTCATCTAGGTATGGAATACAGAATTTGTCACGATAGTCATGAAGGATCTCATTCATGTATCTCTGGAAAGTTCCAGGGGCCCCAGTAAGACCGAACGGTATGCAATTCCATTCATATAATCCCCATGGAGTCACAAACGCTGTCACTGGCTTGCTCGATTCAGACATGTTTCCTTGGTGATAGGCTTTTCCTTGGTCCAGGACTGTAAACCATCGACTTCCTGCCAGCTGGTTTAACGTATCTTGTATTCTTGGAATTGGTTCTGCCTGCTTCACTGTCTTGTTATTTACCTTCCGATAGTCTATACACAGGCAAAGGGTACCATCACGCTTGCGCACACATACCATTGGACTCGAATATGGTGAATTTGACTTGCGTATGAAATGCTTACCAATAAGATCACTTAGATAGTCCTTCACTTCTTGGTAAAGTGGGCTTGGGATCGAATTATATGAGGCCTGTACTGGCGTAGTATCTTTCAAAGGAATGTTAAGTTCCAGGTCAGCAGCATGGCCAATGTCGTCGTCTCCCCTTGAGAAGGCGTCACATTCCTCCCTAAGCACCTGACGGATCTTGCTTTCTTGTTGTGTACTAAGGCCTAGTCCTTCTAAGCTAACAGGTGGATCCCAGTTCTCCTGTGACTGATGTGTAACTTCAGGTACATGAGGTGACACAGCAAGTTTTATGATGGAACTAACACTATTGACAGTTCCCACTACTGTTCGCTTCGGGATCGAAAGTTCATTGTTAGTCTCGTTATAAAACATCAGCTTTACTCCTTTCTCCATTTTGACAACACAATCACATAGATGAAGTCCTTCAGGTAAGTTTTCTACAAACGGTTCTAAATGTCCAACGGCTTGATCACTGTTATTATTGGTTCTCACTTGAAAACGCACTTGTTTCCAACTCCTCGCCGGAATTGTGACAGTTCTGTTTCTTGTTTTAACAGGAATCCTCTCTCCACTAAGGTTTTGTTTGATTGTCTGTACTAAGGTGACAGATGCAGTAGAGGGTAGTGAAGGAAACGCTGTGCGGAGATCAGTATCTACGATAGAGTCACTATCACGGATGTATTCCTCAATCACATTGTAACCAATAATGGGATAATCCTTTGCGGCAGCTGACGTAACCAAAAATGGAGTAGTAATAACTTGCAGGGTTTAAAATTAACGCTCGCCCACTCGCAAATTGCGAGTAAAATTTGGTGTGGGCTCATAAAATTTATAACTTGCTCGCCCACATGGCGAATGAAAATTCTGCAGAGGCCGAAATCATTTGACTAGTCCCCTTACTGAAAAACAGACATTTCCACATGTTATTCTATTCAAAACTCCCAACCAATGAAATAAATCACAGAAGCATGGTCCTATTCTACGTAAATATCCTTCATCTTTTCCATTTAACGGTACTACATGATTTGTGAAAGCCCCAAAACGATCTTTTTTTCGTAATCCGAATTTCCTCCATTCTTCTGTACATGGTTGATACGTAATAGATATACAATTTTATATAACTCCGAACTACCTATTCATATAAATTATAAGTGTTTTTACTTATTACTATTTCTGATATGTTACAGTTAAAATATTTAACATTGAAAATCTTATTTATGTACCATTGTCACTTCATCGTTAAACTTGAAGGAGCAAATACATATTCTACCATGTAAAAGAAAGGATAGTAAAAGTGATGCTTGAATTTAATTTATTTCCTTTGATTAAATATTCATATTACATTTGATTTTTATAAAGTAAGAACTTCAATTTTAAACGAATGTGCTCATATTAATACACAATCATATTTTATTTGTATCTACCGGGTACTTTTGTCCCAGTGTCCAAAAAAAAGGTACAATTTTTTTTTTAATCACAGAAACTGACTGTGGGCTAACAAATTTAGCTGTGGGCTCCTAAATTTGAAATGTTAGGAGCCCACATGGCTAGTAGAAATTTCAGTTAATTTTAAACCCTGACTTGGTTTCCGATTGTCACTGCACACTCGACCCAACCACTGAAGTGAATGCTTGATCCATTAGCTGAAAGTACAGTCAAGTCCTCACTCATAAGTTCTTTTAATGGCCTCACTCTGTCCTCAGGGAATGTATCCTTCCACCACTCTTCATGGACCAGAGACACTTGGGCTCCTGTGTCCCAGAGAGCCTGCATGCTACGGTGATTCAATTTGCAGTTAATCAGACACGTTTTTCCAACAACTTTTGTTATCTTAGACCGGAAGCGAGGTGAAAGCCTATACACATGGCCAGTCACTGAACTATTACTCTGTACTTGAACACATGGAGAACTCTGGGACTTTTCATCCGGTTTTACTGCCCGTCCCGTGGCAGCAAACCGAGTCCGTTTTCCGAAGTTGGCTGGTCCTGACGACAGGATCTTATCTTATTGCGGCATCCTCTGGAAAAATGTTCACTGCTGCCACAATGCCAACAATGGTTACAGGTAGGGGCATTGTTGTCTGAACATGTCCTACACTTCCTAGCCTGTGACTTTCGTGACCTTTGTTGAGGCGACTTGGTGATTGCTTCCCTTAGCTCATGGATCTGTGTTCTCAACTCCTTGACTTCTAATGACAATTTTCCTTCTTTAAAGTCTTTTTTCTTTTGCAGCTCAGGTGTTTCGCCTTCTTGCATGCAGGCGATTTGATATCCCTTTTTCTTTACCAGTTTGGCGGATCTTTCTTCTTCCTTCATCGTAACTTTGCTCATGAACTGGATAAGTTCTTCTTCTTCCAGATTGTGCATGCCTTCTAAGAATCCAGTCACTTCCTGCCTAATGACTTCATTTGTTAGTCCGGTGTCCAGAGTACGGTAAAACACCTTGTCCACTAAGTTTTGTTCATATTTCACTTCCGCCTTTTCTTCCTTTGATGCGAAGAGAATTTTCTGTCTTAAATTTAGAGCACGCAACAAAAAGTCATTCGGTGATTCCTTACGATGTTGAGCAAGCTGACACAGTTCTGAGTATAATTCAGTAGCGGATTTTTCTTTATAGTGTGCTCTTGAAATCTGTCGCAGTGATGGTAGGGTTAGATCTGACTTGCCCTCCAAGTAGCACCTCATCCCCGTGCCCACAGGAACAGCTCTGATGAGAGCATCTGTTATCTTCACTGTTGAAAAACCCTTCTGTAATCCTGTCTCTATTTGTCGCACTAGAGAAACGAAAGATAGTCCCTTCTGTAAATCTATCTGGCCATGAATCTTAAACTCCTTTCTGAAAGAAGTAACTGCAGACACGGTTGGTTTCACATCTGTCTTCAGAAAAAGATTTGGAATGTCTTTTGGTTCAGACTTTTCCGCTTTAACCGTAGTCTTTCCCGATTTCACTTCTTCTGCAAACACTTCCAGAGCCAGAAGGGCCACTTGTCCCTTAGTCTTATCTTTGAACTCCTCTCCTAGCCAGTTCTCCACTGCCTTGATGGCCTTGCTCCTTGTGTCTAGACCTTCCTTCTTCATGCCAACATCTTCACAAAACCGTAAGATGGCCTCCAGGGTCGCTAAACACAACACAGACCTCCCCTGCAGCAGACGATCTTCAAACTCTGGTGTCTCCATCCCGGACGAGCCCCCAAAAAGTGTAACCGGTTTCAAAATGGAGTGAGTTCTGAAAAAGGAGGAGGAGACAATGTAAAAACAAATGACGTTTATTGGCTCCGATTCTTGAATACAAAACAATAAGTAATACATTCTTGAACACATTAATTTCATATATGACTAGAGACTGATACATGTATAAAACGCATTCCAAAATCAAAACAGAAAATTTTTTTTCTGTTTTAAGCATTTTGCCCTTAGGTATTGACAAAACTCAACAAATAACACAGTTTACAAGATATTTATTGGTGCAAATATCAAAAGTTTAATGAACGCAAACCATCGTTCACATAGCTAGATTTTACGGAGTAAATTTCCTCCCAAAACTATCACTGAAACAGTGTTCACTACCACATTACAATTTGAAAAAGGAAAAAATCTACAGGGTAAATTTCCTCTCAAAAATGACACTGATACAGTTAACATACAGTAGTCAATTCAAAAGCGACTATCCTTGATATAACAAGATTTTACGGAGTAAATTTCCTCCCAAAGAATATCACTGATTCAGTATTCACTACAACAATTACAATTTAGAAATAGCAAAAATCTACAGAGTAAATTTCCTCTCTAAATTCACATTGGTGCATTGTACATTCAGTATTTCAAAGCCAAAGCAACCATCGTTTACATAGCTAGATTTTACGGAGTAAATTTCCTCCAAGAGACTATCACTGAAACAGTTTTCACTACCACATTACAAATGGAAGAAGGCAAATATCTACAGAGTAAATTTCCTCTCAAAAATGACATTGATACAGAGTAATAGACAGCTACATTTTAGGGGGTAAATTTCCTCCCAAAGAATATCATTGATACATGTACAGTGTTCACTTCTAACATTACAGTTTGGAAAAAGCAAAAATCTTCAGGGTAAATTTCCTCTCAAAATGACAATGATACAGTGTAATAGACAGTTACATTTTAGGGGGTAAATTTCCTCCCAAAGAATATCATTGATACATGTACAGTGTTCACTTCTAACATTACAGTTTGAAAAAAGCAAAAATCTTCAGGGTAAATTTCCTCTCAAAATGACAATGATACAGTGTAATAGACAGCTACATTTTAGGGGGTAAATTTCCTCCCAAAATATGACACTGATGCAGTGTTTACTACTAGCATTGAAGTTTGATAATAACAAAAAAATCTACAGAGTAAACTTCCTCTCTAAATTCACATTGGTTCATAGCACATTCAGTATTTTAAAGCCAAAGCAACCATCGTTTACACAGCTCGATTTTACGGAGTAAATTTCCTCCCAAAGAATATCACTGATTCAGTATTCACTACAACAATTACAATTTAGAAATAGCAAAAATCTACAGAGTAAATTTCCTCTCTAAATTCACATTGGTGCATTGTACATTCAGTATTTCAAAGCCAAAGCAACCATCGTTTACATAGCTAGATTTTACGGAGTAAATTTCCTCCAAGAGACTATCACTGAAACAGTTTTCACTACCACATTACAAATGGAAGAAGGCAAAAATCTACAGAGTAAATTTCCTCTCAAAAATGACATTGATACAGTGTAATAGACAGCTACATTTTAGGGGGTAAATTTCCTCCCAAAGAATATCATTGATACATGTACAGTGTTCACTTCTAACATTACAGTTTGAAAAAAGCAAAAATCTTCAGGGTAAATTTCCTCTCAAAATGACAATGATACAGTGTAATAGACAGCTACATTTTAGGGGGTAAATTTCCTCCCAAAATATGACACTGATGCAGTATTAACTACAAGCATTGAAGTTTGATAATAACAAAAAAATCTACAGAGTAAACTTCCTCTCTAAATTCACATTGGTTCATAGCACATTCAGTATTTTAATGCCAAAGCAACCATCGTTTACACAGCTCGATTTTACGGAGTAAATTTCCTCCCAAAGACTATCACTGATATAGTGTTCACAACTACATTACAATTTGTAAATAGCAATTTTCTAGAGAGTAAATTTCCTCTCAAAATGACATTCATACAGTTACATACAGTAGTCAATTCAGAAGCGACTATCCTTTATATAACAAGATTTTACGGAGTAAATTTCCTCCCAAAGAATATCACTGATACAGTATTCATTACAACAATTACAATTTAGAAATAGCAAATATCTACAGAGTAAATTTCCTCTCTAAATTCACATTGGTGCATTGTACATTCAGTATTTCAAAGCCAAAGCAACCATCGTTTACATAGCTAGATTTTACGGAGTAAATTTCCTCCCAAAGACTATCACTGACACAGTGTTCATTACTAACATAACAGTTTGGTAATAACAAAAATCTACAGAGTAAATTTCCTCTCTAAATTCACGTCGGTGCATTGTACATTCAGTATTTCAAAGCCAAAGCAACCATCGTTTACACAGCTAGATTTTACGGAGTAAATTTCCTCCCAAAGAGAATCACTGGTATAGTGTTCACAACTACATTTCAATTTAAAAATAGCAAAAATCTAGACAGTAAATTTACTCTCAAAATGACATTCATACAGTAAACATACAGTATTCAATTCAAAAGCAAATAGCCTTTATATAACAAAACTTTACAGGGTAAATTTCCTCCCAAAGAATTTCACTGATACAGTGTTCACTACTAACATTACAGTTTGGTAATAAAAATAATAAGGGTAAATTTCCTCTCTAAATTCACATTGATGCAATGTACATTCAGTATTTGAAAGCCAACGCAACCATCGTTTACATACCTTGTAGATTTTACGGAGTAAATTTCCTCCCAAAGAATATCACTCATACAGTGTTTACTACTACAGTTACAATTTGAAATTAGCAAAAATCTACAGAGTAAGTGTCCTATCAAACATGACATTGATACACTGTATATTGGGTCCTTTCGACAGCTTAACTTTACGGAGTAAATACCGTCCCCCCCCCCCCCGCAAAGTATAGCACTGATACACATGTACAGTTTTCAACATATCTTTAAAACGTTAACATTTTCAAGTTAACAAAATCTACAGAGTAAATTTCCTCTCAAAAATGACATTGATGCATTGTACATTCAGTATTTGAAAGCCAAAGCAACCATCGTTTACATAGCTTTTTGATTTGACCATGTTTACGGAGTAAATGTCCTACCAAAGAATATCAGTGATACAGTGCTACCTACTAACATTTACAGTTTGAAAATAGCAAAAGTCTACAGGGTCAATTTTTTCTCTTAATTCACATTGGTTCATTGAACATTCAATATTTCAAAGCCAGAGCAACCATCTTTAATATACTAGATTTTACAGTCATTATTTGCAGTAAGAAAATAAACATTATATATAGAAAACAGCAGAACATCAGAGGGTTAATTTCCTCTAAAAATAAATTGATACAATATACACTTTTTACAGGAAAAAAAACATACATGTTACATCTACTTGAAAAAAATATTTTCGAGGGACATTTTCATCTCAATATACTAATAATGTAATACATTATTTTTTGATCTATAAATCAACAACATATAATCCATACAAACGCATACAGTTTTTTTGACTGATTTCAAGTCGTATTCAACGAGCGGAGGGGGTTCAATGTGCATGCAGTAGCATGTTGATGTCACAATCAATATTCAAAGTACGTTGAAAACTGTATTGTCCAGTCTATATCCGAGAAGGAAAAAGGAGAAGGCAAGTCCCTCTCTTGATTATTGTTGAACAATTTGATTTCAAACACATCTATCACATTTACTTTCTTTGACCGAAACTCCACTTCTATGCTTTCCTTATGGCTTATACAATTGAACACTTGCTGAATGCATTTCCAACATGTCCAAAAGAAATCTGGCCACCATATTTTGAACAAATCCATAGTTGACCTATTGATAAAATTTTTAGACTCGTAAATCATCTCATATAATTGTTTTTAAACTTTCAATTTTTCAAAACCCATGGGCATTTATTTCTTCAGGCATGCCGGATTACATGTTGTGCACATTTTTTGTAAAATCGAAAAATAGTCTTTCCGTTGGTTTTTCGTATGGAAATTTCATTCATCTAAAGAACACGTATATATACCCCCAGTCTACACACAAATTTAGACAAACTAACAAGATAAATTTTATTTGAGGACGATGTCAATTTTCTCATATCAAACCAGATCACATACTATTGCATTAATCACGATTTTGCATTCAGATTAGTTCATACAGGACATATGCAATTAAGACACTAATTACTACGCTTTGAATTTTAAAAGGGGAGTTCAGAGAGATAAATGAAAGCAACTACCTTGACCAAGGATCGAAATCCTCATGAACTGTAGTTAAGGGTAGAATTCATTTGAAGACACTACCTATAATTAATTACACTTATCGTAACATATACATAATAATATAATTGTAAATATACCTTTATTGTTCAATGTTTGGTCTTGGTTTAAATATTTCTCCATTCATCAGAAAACAGTCACTTTTATGTCCAGTCGTCACTTAAACCACTCCTGAAATAATTGCGTTCACAGAATGTGGGGCAGTCTAACTTGGTTTTCTTTCCCTAACTTGCTACGTTTTCTCTGTGACTTTGAAGTAGTTGAACCACTGGGCACAATGCAAATATCCGATGCCGCCAATTTCAAAACTGCCATACACACAAATCATTATGTAGTATATAAATCGGGAAACGGAAAAATAAACTGTTTTAACACAGAACTTAAAACAAATCCATCGTTTTCAAGATAAATGAATTAGATTGTTGTGAGAGAAAATTGAGATGGTCTGCTTCTCATCATTTCACCATTTTCTTTTCCGCTGTATGAATCCCCGCTGTTACACTTGTTATCAACCCTTTGTATTGGATTGAGCTGCGGCCATGTCATAATAATCTGACCTAAATTAAGCTGTAATTTCATCATTTTCTCACCATCAAAATCTAAGCCCGTCAAAAGCACAAGTTGCCATACTATTATTTATAATTTGTTTATATTTAACATTATACTCTGCTGCAAGTGCATTAACATTATCTACTCGTGTCGTAGTATTTATTATTTTTTGTAAATATGCGGTTTCAAAGATCATGAAGATGTGAAAAAAATATAATTATTCCTTTTCGATGATATATCTACACTAACACAATGAGATTAAAAAAGAGAAAAATAAGCTTTATAAAAAAAACTTTTTTTGACAATAGAACTCCAGTATTGTAAATGATTTGTTTTCTTTATTCCAGTGTCTTTCGATCCTATTGTAATTTATTATTTACAGATTATTGGATGTCAGACTGCAAAAATTGTGAAGAATGATAGTTAAGTTTAAAATATATATTATTTTATGTAGCGTAATTACAGTTACACAATCTGTCTATTTCTTTTTTAATTTAAACGTGCCTTTTTTTTTAATTTTTGACACTTATACTGTATAATTTATATATTTACAAATTTAAAGAATATACATGTATTAAAAAGAATTTAACTACAGGGGAACTTGGATAAGGCCGAGATTGTCTTTTCTTTTACACTGGCTGAATAATTTATATATTTACAAATTTAAAGAATATACATGTATTAAAAACAATTTAACTACAGGGGAACTTGGATAAGGCCGAGATTGTCTTTTCTTTTACACTGGCTGATATCGAATTTTTTCATTAAGTTGAATTCCCGAGTGTTTTAGCATTACTCTCTTCGAAATATTTAATAATTAAAAAATGCACAGATAGACTAAATTATTTTTGAGAAATTAAAAGATAAAACTGTTTTTAGCAAAACTTTTCGACAACAGATCTTACATCTCTTGTCGAAAGTGTTCGGGAGAAGTTGCCAAAATAAAAAAAAAAACATTCTATCTTAGTTCAAAATATAGTGTCTACAAAGTTTTATAAAAAAAACTTTTTTTGACAATAGAACTCCAATATTGTAAATGATTTGCTTTCTTTATTCCAGTGTCTTTCGATCCTATTGTAATTTATTATTTACAGATTATTGGATGTCAGACTGCAAAAATTGTGAAGAATGATAGTAAAGTTTGAAATATATATTATTTTATGTAGCGTAATTACAGTTACACAATCTGTCTATTTCTTTTTTAATTTAAACGTGCCTTTTTTTTTTAACTTTTAACACTTATACTGTATAATTTATATATTTACAAATTTAAAGAATATACATGTATTAAAAAGAATTTAACTACAGGGGAACTTGGATAAGGCCGAGATTGTCTTTTCTTTTACACTGGCTGATATCGAATTTTTTCATTAAGTTGAATTCCCGAGTGTTTTAGCATTACTCTCTTCGAAATATTTAATAATTAAAAAATGCACAGATAGACTAAATTATTTTTGAGAAATTAAAAGATAAAACTGTTTTTAGCAAAACTTTTCGACAACAGATCTTACATCTCTTGTCGAAAGTGTTCGGGAGAAGTTGCCAAAATAAAAAAAAAACATTCTATCTTAGTTCAAAATATAGTGTCTACAAAGTTACTTTCTTTATTCCATGTTATGCAAAACAATCCCACATAGTAAAGTACATATGGTTATCAGATCTTCCACCCATTAATTCTCGATTAGGAGCAATATGTGCTCAGCATGTATTCTTTATGTCTATGGAGGTATCACATTGCCCATCCTGCAAAAGTCGATCGCCATTACTTTCAGTCACTCAGTTAAATGAAAAAATATACTTTATTGCCTATATATCAAGAAAAATTATGCTTAAATAAAAGAATGCATTTTTTTTTTTAATTCTAAAAATGATGTACATATAAATTTGAATTTATAAGTCCAGAACAAAATTTTATCAGTATTGCTTTTTCCTTATTAATTATTTTATTTTTGTTATATATTTTTAAAAGTTGTTTTTAGCAATATAGATAGATATCCTTTCTAAGAAAGGAAACATGCAAAGAAAACCTTAGCATTCTATCCGGAGAGCGAACTCAATAAAAGCCGAATTAACGTTAATCTGTGAAACTTCCCCGAGAAATCTTGGCGAGGCAATTAATGTCTTAAGTTAATTGGGTTTAAAACAAAAGTACAAAAGTACAAAACTAGTTATTAAAAAGCCTTTGCACCCATTCTTTTTTTAGGGGGGGGGGGGGTCATATTAATCAAATACTGAAAAACGTAAATTAAAGAAAAAGAAAGTTATAATAATTATTAATTGTAGTAAACTAAATCGTTAGTAGAAATAAGCTGTCTTTCAATTTTTTATTTACGTATTTCCATATAATTTTATTTTCCTTAGTAAACTGCCGTAAACTGTCTTGCCAGCGTTTGGGGAATATGGGTGATTTGCATCAATTACACTTTTATTGACTTCATCGGTGCGCGTCAATCGGACAAGATTTCCTTGCATGTAAATGTTAACTATTCATATTTTTGTAACATCCTGAAAAATAAACATTTTCAATAATGTATTAATTTATTACTGTCACATGAAATAATTATACATGCATATGCGATACATGTAGAGTAGAGTATATGTAAAACATGTAAATAGTAAAATGGATAAACTTCAATGGATTTACATTATTGACAATTTCTCAGAAGTCAGCTTACACTTTCAAGTTTGATAGATAATATATCTAGATGCTTAATAAATTTAAGAATAACAGTCTTAGTAATTAAGATCAGATGTATAACACCCAATACACCATTATCGAATACAAGTCGTAAATAATAAATTACAGTTAGGAATAGAAAATACAGGCATATAAAAAGGAAGGCGATATATATTTTTTCTATTTTAAATGATTTACATTATTTGAGTTTTTAAAATTAAAAGTTTAAAACAAGTTTTATCAGTATTGCTTTTGCGTTAGCTTTTTCTAAAGTCTATTTTTCTCTTTTTTGACCTCATGGTGTTAGTGTCGATAGATCAACTAAAAAGAATAATAGTCCATGATTTTTATCACATCTTTGAAACCTCAATCTCGGTTACTGCTGCATGAGAAGATAATGTTTATGCAATTGCAGCAGAGTACTGAGTATATGTTACATATCAACAAAATGTAAATAGGGCGACCTGTGATTTTGTCGGGCTTAGATTTTGATGGTGAAAAATGTGAACTTACAGCTTGATTTAGGTCAGAATATTATGACATGGCCGCAGCTCTATCCAATACAAGGGGTTGATTACAAGTGTAACAGCGGGGATTCACGCACCGGAAAAGAAAATGATGAAATAAGAAACAGACCATCTCAATTTTCTCTCACAACAACCTATTGACGCTAATTCATTCATTTATCTTGGAAACAATGAATTTGTTTTCAAGTTCTGTGTGAAAACAGTTTATTTTTCCGTTTCCCGTTATTTACCCCACATGATGATTTGTGTGAAAGGCAGTTTTGAAATTGGCGGCATCGGATATTTGCATTGTGCCCAGTGGCTTATCCACTTCAAAGTCGCAGAGAATACGAAGCAAGTTAGAGAAAGAAAACCATGTTAGACAGCCCCTCAATAAGTGATCGCAATTATTTCAGGAGTGGTTTAAGTTACGACTGGATATAAAAGTGACTGTTTTCTGATGAATGGAGAAATAACGAAACAAAGACCAAACATTGAATAATAAAGGTAAATTTACAATTATATATGTATATGTTACGATAAGTGTAATTAAGATAGTGTCTGGCATATGAATTCTATCCCTATCTACAGTTACATGAGGATTTCGATCCTTGATCTAGGTGGTTGCTCTCTTTATTGTGTGAAATGCTAAACACTTTAGCGATCATTTTATTTGCAGTAAAACTACCTGCATGTACATGTTATCATTTACCTCTCTGAACTCCCCTTTTGGCGTTAGTAATTAGTGTTTTAATTGCAAATGTACTGTCTGAACTAATCTGAATTCAAAATCGTGTTTAATGCAATAGTATATGATCTGGATTTATATGAGAAAATTGACATGTGTGTGTAGACTGGGGGTATATATACGTGTGTGTAGACTTATATATATGAAATTTTCATACGAAAACCAACGGAAAGACTCTTTTTCGATTTTACAAAAATTGTGCAAGCACCACTGCTCGACTGTGGTGCGCAACATGTAATCCAGCATGCCTAAAGAAATAAATGCCCATGGGTTTTGAATAATTGAAAGTTTTAAAAAAATTATATGAGATGATTTACGAGTCTAAAAATTTTATCAATAGGTCAACTATGGATTTGTTCAAAATATGGCGGCCAGATTTCCTTTGGACATGTTGGAAATGCATTCAGCTAGTGTTCAATGGTATCAGCCATAAGGAAAGCATAGAAGTGGAGCTTCGGTCAAAGAATGTAAATGTGATGGATGTGTTTGAAATCAAATCGTTTGACAATAATCAAGAGAGAGACTTGCCCCATTCTCCATTTTTTTTCCTTCTCGGATATAGACTGGACAATACAATTTTCAACGTACTTTCAGATATTGTTTGTGACGTCAACATGCTACTGCATGCGCATTGAACCCCCTCCGCTCGTTGAATACGGCTTGAAATCAGTCAAAAAACTGTTTCCGTGTTTATAGATTATATGTTGTTTATTTATAGATTAAATAATAATGTATTACATCATTAGTATATTGAGATAAAAATGTCCCTGGAAAGTCTTTTTTCAATATGATGTAACATGTATGTTTCTTTTCTGTAAAAAGTGTATATTGTATCAATTTATTTTTAGAGGAAATTAACCCTCTGGTGTTCTGCTGTTTTCTATATATAATGTTATTTTCTTACTGCGAATAATGACTGTAAAATCTAGTATGCTAATGATGGTTGCTCTGGCTTTGAAATACTGAATGTGCAATGAACCAATGTGAATTTAGAGAGGAAATTTACCCTGTAGATTTTTTTCTCTATTTTCAAACTGTAAATGTTAGTAGGTAACACTGTATCACTGATATATTTTGGGAGGAAATTTATTCCGTAAACATGGTGAAATCAAATACGGTTCGGTTTCAAATACTGAATGTACAATGCACCAATGTCATTTTTGAGAGGAAATTTACTCTGTAGATTTTGTTAACTTGAAAATGTTAACGTTTTATAGATATATTGAAAACTGTACATGTGTATCAGTGCTATACTTCGGGGGGGGGGGGGGATTTACTCCGGAAAATTAAGGTGTCTAAAAGACCCAATATACACTGTATCAATGTCATTTTTGATAGGACACTTACTCTTTTGCTAATTTAAAATTTTAATTGTAGTATTAAACACTGTATGAGTGATATTCTTTGGGAGGAAATTTACTCCGTAAAATCTACAAGCTATGTAAACTATGGTTACCTTGGCTTTCAATGAATGTACATTGCACCAATGTGAATTTAGAGAGGAAATTTACTCTGTCGATTTTTATTACCAAACTGTAATGTTAGTAGTGAACACTGTATCAGTGAAATTCTTTGGGAGGAAATTTACCCTGTAAAGTTTTGTTATATAAAGGCTATTTGCTTTTGAATTGACTACTGTATGTTTACTGTATGAATGTCATTTTGAGAGGAAATTTACTCTCTAGATTTTTGCTATTTTCATATTGTAATGTAGTTGTGAACACTGTATCAGTGATAGTCTTTGGGAGGAAATTTACACCGTAAAATCGAGCTATGTAAACGATGGTTGCTTTGGCTTTGAAATACTGAATGTACAATGCGCCGACGTGCATTTTGAGAGGAAATTTACTCTGTAGAGCTTTTTTTTCTATTTCGAAATGTAGTGGTGAACACCGTATTAGTGATATTCTTTGGGAGGAAATTTACTCCGTAAAATCTAGCTATGTAAACGATGGTTTCTTTTGCTTTGAAATACTGAATGTGCAATTAACCAATGTGAATTTAGAGAGGAAATTTTACCCTGTAGATTTTTGCTATTTTCAAATTGTATTTGTAGTGGTGAACACTGTATCAGTGATATTCTTTGGGAGGAAATTTACTCCGTAAAATCTAGCTATGTAAACGATGATTGCTTTGGCTTTGAAATACTGAATGTACAATGCACTAATGTGAATTTAGGGAGGAAATTTACTCTGTAGAGTTTTATTTTCTATTTTGAAATGTAGTTGTGAACACTGCATCAGTGATATTCTTTGGGAGGAAATTTACTCCGTAAAATCGAGGTATGTAAACGATGGTTTCTTTGGCTTTGAAATACTGAATGTGCAATGAACCAATTTTAATTTAGAGAGGAAATTTACCCTGTAGATTTTTGCTATTTTCAAAGTGTAATTGTAGTGGTGAACACTGTAACAGTGATATTCTTTGGGAGGAAATTTACTCCGTAAAATCTAGCTATGTAAACGATGGTTGCTTTGGCTTTGAAATACTGAATGTACAATGCACCAATGTGAATTTAGAGAGGAAATATACTCTGTAGATTTTGTGCTATTTTCAAATTGTAATTGTTGTAGTGAACACTGTTTCAGTGATTTTCTTTGGAAGGAAATTTACTCCGTAAAATCTTGTTATATCAAGGATAGTCGCTTTTGAATTGACTACTGTATGTTAACTGTATCAGTGTCATTTTTGAGAGGAAATTTACCCCGTAGATTTTTGCCTTTTTCAAATTGTAATTTGGTAGTGAAAACTGTTTTAGTGATAGTTTTTGGAGGAAATTTACTCCGTAAAATCGAGCTATGTAAACGATTGTTGCTTTAGCTTTGAAATACTGAATGTACAATGCACCGACGTGCATTTTAAGAGGAAATTTACTCTGTAGAGTTCTTTTTCTATTTTTAAATGTAGTGGTGAACACCGTATCAGTGATATTCTTTGGGAGGAAATTTACTCCGTAAAATCTAGCTGTGTAAACGATGGTTTCTTTTGCTTTGAAATACTGAATGTGCAATTAACCAATGTGAATTTAGAGAGGAAATTTACCCTGTAGATTTTTGCTATTTTCAAATTGTATTTGTAGTGGTGAACACTGTATCAGTGATATTCTTTGGGAGGAAATTTACTCCGTAAAATCTAGCTATGTTAACGATGGTTGTTTTGGTTTTGAAATACTGAATGTACAATACATGTGAATTTAGGGAGGAAATTTACTCTGTAGAGTTTTTTTTCTATTTTGAAATGTAGTGGTGAACACTGCATCAGTGATATTCTTTGGGAGGAAATTTACTCCGTAAAATCTAGCTATGTAAATGATGGTTTCTTTGGTTTGAAATACTGAATATGCAATGAACCAATGTTAATTTAGAGAGGAAATTTACCCTGTAGATTTTTGCTATTTTCAAAGTGAAACTGTAGTGGTGAACACTGTATCAGTGATATTCTTTGGGAGGAAATTTACTCCGTAAAATCTAGCTATGTAAACGATGGTTGCTTTGGCTTTGAAATACTGAATGTACAATGCACCAATGTGAATTTAGAGAGGAAATTTACTCTGTAGATTTTGTGCTATTTTCAAATTGTAATTGTTGTAATGAATACTGTATCATAGATATTCTTTGGGAGGAAATTTACTCCGTAAAATCTTGTTATATCAAGGATAGTCGCTTTTGAACTGACTACTGTATGTCAACTGTATCAGTGTCATTTTTGAGAGGAAATTTACCCCGTAGATTTTTGCCTTTTTCAAATTGTAATGTGGTAGTGAAAACTGTTTCAGTGATAGTTTTTGGGAGGAAATTTACTCCGTAAAATCTGGCTATGTAAACGATGGTTTGCGTTCTTTAAACTTTTGATATTCACCAATAAATATCTTGTAAACTGTGTTATTTGTTGAGTTTTGTCAATACCTAAGGGCAAAATGCTTAAAACAGAAAAAAAGATTTTCTGTTTTGATTTTGGAATGCGTTATAATCAAATAATAATACAGATACATGCATGTGGAAAGTAACCAGTTAACTTGTAATTTCACTGTAAACAAAAATATTGACTAGACATGTGACTTAATCTTTGGTAATCCTGAGACTTTAACTAATGAACTAGACTGACACAATATGACTGACAAAATAATACTGACATCTTATGACACAAAGTATCACAACCACAGAGTAGCTACCTTAAACTTATTATCAACTGAATTACTATTAATAGTCACTGTGATCTGATGCACTGATAAACATAACTCTGAAATATTACACTAAGATATCCTACAACATCAACTTGACTTGTACATTGCTATAATTATACTGATGGTGATGTAAACAATAACATGTGTATGGGCGCAGCCATCTTGGAAATACCCGGATGTACAAAGTGCGGGAATCTTGACATTTCACTTTTACATCAACTATGACCTAACTCAACTAAATATTATGCTAATACAAATAATACCTATATGACTTCCACAAATCATAAAACTAAACATGAACTGACATAAATGTATGCATTTTAGCCATACACTGTAATACTCTTTATCACGTGACCTAAAACACATGGTTTTGCACTGATCGCTTCAACGACTAAATTTGCACGATAAACCTCAAATGCATCAAAAATAAACATGTACACAATTAGCGAAGTATCTAAAATATCATCTTGTGCAACATCAATCACATCTAATATAAAATAATCTGATAATTACCTGAAAAAGGAGGAGGAGACAATGTAAAAACAAATGACGTTTATTGGCTCCGATTCTTGAATACAAAAATTAAGTCGTACCAGGAATGGTCGACAACCATCCAACCGTGCTATATTGTTAAAGTGGTATACATTAAAAATAATTGTACCCCCTTATTTTCTACAGTATCACAATTACCTGTATGACTGCGCAGCACAGTTTAGGCTGCTAATAGAAAAATCGGCGTTTTTTAAAGATAAAAAACATAAACTTTATAAGGATGGGCGATTCTTTTTAGGACTTAACTGATATTTTAAAAAATGTAATTTGGGTCAAATGTACATGTTGAAATAATCTAGATTTTTTATTTAGACTTGTCACGTGATGTCAAAGTCACGTGATGTTAGCAATTTTACTTAGGTCATTTATAAATTCCAATATTGCAAAAGCATGACCAAGTTAAAAATCTTAGTTTAATTCATAATTTTTTTGAACACTATGTGCAGTTTGAGAAAAGTGCTTCGAAGCTATATAGATTCCCTTATTTAATTCCTAAAATTTAATTTGTTGGGCAGCAGGTTGAATATTTTGCTGGTCAATTACATTAAGTATAGCCATAGTTAATTCATTTGCAAGATTTAATGAAGTTTGCAGCACTTTTCAAATACCTTAATGCTTCTTAAGTTTATGTGTAAAAACTTGGCAAGATAAATTGAAGGTATTCCCTTGCACTAAATCGATTTATTAGGGCCCTTCTATTACTTTCTTTAGTGCAGACAAACACAAGACAATATCACTTGTCTGGAGAATATACGGACAGTTTATAAATAAAATAGTAAACTAGACATCGAATCCAAGTGTAGGACCTTTTCTTTAACTGCAAATAATGTTACAGAACAAAAGACATTTTACATTGTTCAAAATGTGACTTGATCAGCCTCTCAATGTGTACAAACTGCGTCATTTTTTTTAGAGATGATGTCACATTGACATGTGCTTTGCAATCGATGCATCGTTTATATATTGTTATGTGGGGTGTAAAAACTCTTGCATCTACATGTACATATACATGTACAAGAGATAATTGCAAACAAGAGAAGATCCCTACATACTAGGAATCCAAAAGTTCGTGGACTTTCTTTCTAAAATTTTATCGTGATTTAATAAAAGAAAACAAAAGGCATATTTATAATATAGAGTATTTATGGAACATTTTACCCAGTGACACTTACCAATAAGTTTACAGAAACTATCTGAAAAGAGGATACCTGTAAAATGCGGGGGAGAATGCGACGTAACGTCAGGTTAAGTATGGTACGTCACATTATATGTGAACCTCGCCCTCCTTTCCAATTCGACGTTATTCAACAAAATGCTGTTTTTCTCCATTTTTTTCTCAAGAAAAGTATGTATATCCTTTCGCACCGACTTATCTTCATATAACACTCATATTTCAAAAATACTCCATATCTTTCTATATCATGTTTTCATTTCAGTAGCATTGTCAAGCACAGTACGTTACAAATGTAGAAGTGAACGTCCATCAAGGGTTTTTTGTTTTGTTTTTTTTTTTTTTTGTCTATGAGGAAAAGTAGACTCTCAAACAGACCTTTCAAAAGGCGGCCACTCCTTTTATCAACCTCCATGGAAAAAAAACTTAAATAATTTATCTCATGTCTATGGAAAACCAGTTGCTTAAGGATATCCGATCCTCAACCAGGAAGGATAACTCAAAAAAATAATGCTAGTATTTAATTTGAAATGCATCAAAATTAAGCTTGAAAATGAATTTTTTCATGCAACAATTTTCATTTTATTCACCTTTATAAGATTCAAGGTTTCTAAAAGTCTAAGAAAAGGTCTCACAAAAGTTGACATTTGGACTCTATAAAAGGAAAAAAAAATTCAGTTTTAGAGAAATGAGATTTTCTTGAATCCAGTATTATATACCAATGCTTATAAGCATGATATTAAGAGAGGATGTCACGAACCGTCAAGCTTCTTCTATATATATCATGGAAACTTGAAAAATTTGCTTTTTTAAATGGCATTGATAGTGAAACATTTGGGATGCGCTGATAACATTTTGCTATAAAATATGTGGCCTTTGTGAACCGTTACCATGGAAACCAAGACCAAACATCTGGGATGGGGGTAACAAAATTCTAAATACATGTACATTGTAACATATGCCCGCCTCCCACACCTGAAAAAAAGGTTTGCACCTGACAGTTTGTTTGTAAACTAAATGTTGTCCACTCAATATATTGAGAATACTTTTCTGAACAGTGATCAAAATTAGCACTTAGTGGCAGATTACCTCTATTGATTTTGAGGTCACAAGGTCAAAGCTTTTTAATTACTCTAGACTCATGATCTTGTTTGCTTTATGTTTTAGTTATACATGAAAATGGCTAAGTCCAAAAAGTTACATTTTAGTTATACATGAAAATGACAAAGTCCAGAAAAGCTATGTTTTAGTTACACGTGAAAATGGCTAAGTCCAAAAAGTTACATTTTAGTTATACATGAAAATGACAAAGTCTAAAAAAGTTACATTTTAGTTATAACTTTTTTGTACCTCACAGGCTAGGTATAACTAAGTTATACTTTAGTTATAACTTTTTTCGGTATGGGGGGTCATAAAACATGGACCCTAGCTATATTGGAAGCCCTTGTTAGCTCATTATATCAAGAACAAATTTCAAATTTAGCATACTGGTACTGTCTAAGAAGTAAATTAAGCTCAAAGATATTGAGGTCTGACATTGATCAATTTTAATAAATTGTTAACCCAAGACTTTTAAGTGACATTGCTTTACTTTAATACTTTCTAATTTTAAATATTGAGGGGGGTTATATTTTTAGGCCTCTCTATGAATATGGCCGGGCCATATAGTGTTTGTCGTGTCCGTCTTCCATCCTTCCTCACTTCCCTCCTTCCGTCCTTCTGTCCTTCCGTCACACTTTGTGTTTAGCTGAGTTCAAAGCTCAGTTTCAAAGAAACTATCTGAGATATTTTCATCAAACTTCATATGCTGATAGATATTGATGAGTGCTATCCAACTGCATCAACATTTTTGACCTTGACCTTTCTTTTGACCTTAACTTCACTTTTATTAAAAAGTGCTTTGCCCAGTTTTAAAGATACCATTCAAGATAGTGTTATTAAACTTCATATGCTGATACATACTGATGAGAGCTGCATCAACATTTTTTACCTTGACCTCACTTTTCCTAAATCATTGTCAAGCGCTCTACAGGCTGATACATACTGATGTAAGCAATTGGAACATTCATGTCCTATGGACGTATTTCTGGTTTCATAAATTTACTTATTTAATTTTTAATTTTAACTTTTTTTTAAGACACCAGGAAAAGAAAACACTGTTGTACAAGACACAGTTAAAGAAGATGGAGGATCATCTGTAAATCAAGAACTCACAGTTTATAGGATACCTACCAGCAGTTATTCACAAACATCTGATGGTGTAAATCCAACCACAAATACAGATGATTTTGATCAGATTGTAAGTAGCAATTTAAGATATGATTTATCTGTATTTGTTAAAAGTCTCTTCAAGGATATTTTTACTTATAAAATTATCAACTTAATATTCTTTTTCAAATGTTATATATACATACAATGTACATGTATATTCAAATTTTTCACATCAATTACAATAAAATGAATTTTATAATCATTGAAGGTGAGATAACATGACATATCTGTCCAAGCTTATTACCAAAAGTACTGAAGTAATTCCACATTATTTTATCACCATACATAAATAATTTAATTTTGTTTGTATTCTTCCCTCTCATTGGTTGATTTCCAAAAAGGAACGCAAATTATTCTGTGTAAGCTGGTTTGGTATGGGGACACACCCCCTTGACGACCAGCTGAATCATCTGTATCCATGCAATCCCCTCATTTCAGTCCTCGGGATTCATGGAAAATTCCAGATTTAATAAATGTACCTTTAACTTCAAACAGTAGCTCGATCTTACCTCATGTAAATAAACATCATTGCTGCTAGTTCTGTGTATCAGTTATTACCTCCCCTTGTTTCCCATCACTTTCGTTACTACGGTTGTATTATTGAGTGGCAAATTTGAACTCATAAAAAGCAGCACAATTTTACATCCACAGTTGTTTATTCTAAAATTAAATTATAAGGAATGACTCTAATTCTTGGCCAATTTATTCGGGTATAACCTGGTTTGGGTCAGTTTACACTTTTTTTATAATACCCAAGTGTAAACTGACCCAAACCAGGTTATATCGAATAATTTTGCCAAGAATTAGTCATTCCTTAAGTAGAGTATCAATCCAAGCAAATTTGTGCCATTTTAAGGACCATGTCCTATTGATAAGAGGGTATAAAATTTTCGATTTTGGTTAAGTTGGTGTCTTACAAGGAAATTTTCTTTGTAGACAAGTGCGCAAGTGTCCATTAATTCACAAGGCAGCCAAGCTGTCAAGATACATATGAAGAAGAGGAGGGAGGTGATCACCTAGAAAGCATGAATAACAAGAGGAAAGCTCCAGACACTTTCCTGCAAAGTTGTGGCCTAAGTCCAGTAAAGGGGCAACTCAGAACAGATTGGAATGAAGCATCTGACCGTACAAAAAGTGATTATATATCATCAGCTAAATCAATTTTTCAAGAGGTTGTGAATCTCCTTGCACCAGGTCAAGGCTCTCTTCTGCTGGATGCTTTATTGAAAACTGCTTCAGATTCTGCTGACACCAACATTCTGCAATTTCTTTCAAAAGCCTATAACCTATCTACTGACTGGGGAACGCAGAGACAAATTTTGTCATTATTTGCTCATGCCTATACTTACAATCAGTTGATTGCCTTCATTCGAATTCCAACTCTTACCAAATACAGATATACAGCAGCAAGAAAATTTCCAAACTTTTTAAACACTATTTTGTTTAAATTTGATAATCATAAATTCCTGACTTTTAATGTTATGTTACTACATTAGGAAACTGTTGCTATGGTATGTTTTTAATTCTTGTAGATTTTGGTGTCTACATACATTGATCTAATTTACGATTCCTGCTTTATTCTTTTTAAGCACACTTAATTAAGTTTATTATGAACAAAACAATTTAAACTTAAAAATTACCTCATTCATACTCAGTGTTGCCTTGGTCAGATATATATTGCTAAGGAAAAAGTTAATTTTTTTTTAAAATATTAAATTGGTGTAAAATGTAATCAAATTATCTATTGAAAATTTGTATAAACAATTTTTAAAAGAGTATGAAGTTTATTAAATGAAAAAATAGATCAATTTTTGTCTTAACACTATACTGTTGCTATGATCTGATTAAGGTTGCTAGACCACTTTCAATTTGTTTATGCTGTATTGTTTTTGTTTTCAAATTCTTTTTATTGGATACCTATCAATTTTAAAGATAACCACTCTCCTAATAATTAAATTTTAGCAAAATATTAGAGAGAGAGATTTCACTAATTTGTTACACCACCTTTCACCATCCATATTCCTTTCCATAAAGTTAGTGGAACAATGTCTTTAAATTTGCTTCTTAATTTTTATTTATAACTATGGTAGATCAAAATCTCAGACCAAAATTACATAAATATTGCATCTAAGGATGCACACTATTAGATTATTCGTTTCAATTCCCATAACTATTCCTTTTGAGTGTCATCAATAGTTTTCATTGATAATTCATGAATAATAAAATGTCTATTAGGCTCTGTTGCTATGGACCTCATTTGGTTGCTATGCACAGATTATGATCAATGCATAAATTACAGTATATATATATTTTTTTTTTTTAAGAAAAAGAGATTTTTCATACTTATAATACATGTTCTTCTTTATTTTTTTTTGACATTATATTTCGAAAATGTCTTTGTTGCTATGCAGTAAATTTGGTTGCTATGGGCACATTACATGATTTTTATCCCAAAATTTCATTATATTTATTAATAATGCAAGAGTATGCTAGCTTTTATACATGCAATTGTATCAATTTGGAAGAAATTGAAAGTTTTCCTAAAATATTGGAGGTGAATTTTAAGCATTCTTTAAAGAATTCAAACATGAAATTGAACAGTTTTCCCACAAAAGTAGTAAAAATGCTTCTCAATTTTTTATGTCAGTCTTGAAGATCAACATGTATTGTGCAAGAATAAAATTCATTTGAATGCTTAACGTGTTGTAGATTTTATATATATTATTTTTAACTTGACAGGTAAATATTTAAATTTTCACATTGTTAAGCTATATAGTATTTGTGTTGCCATGGCAACAGATGCATGTGTATTTAGATTTACTTTGAAACTTTTTTGCACATTATATATCTTTAATAGTTTGCATAAAGTTTGTTGTTGGTGAAATCAGTATTCTTTCTGTAAAAATATTCTTCCAAAAAGTTAAAATTTAAGCTTTTTTTCCTTACGGTGGTTTCCATGGCAACACATAAGAAGGTAGATAAATAATAGTTTTGTTAGTCAAACATCATTTTCATATATGTGAAAGTTGTGTACAATGAACACTTTTTACAACCAATATAAGAAAACAGGAGGCTAAAATTTTAAGTTTCCATATGAAGCTTGATGATTCGTGACATTCTCTCTTAAATATTAAGAAGTGAATTACGGTGTCTTTCAGTGAAAGCAAAAGTCTATTACACTTAGTTTTATAGAATATATGGCGGAAATAGAAGACAAAAATACCAAATAAGTATGAAAATCATGACAATGTCTCTAAATGCCTGGATACCTATTGTTTTTAACATAAAATATATTTGTTGATCAATTTGCAATCAGAAATGCATTGCTGATATTCCAATTTGCTATTTTCTGCAAGGATATTGGAGATTTGACAATGTTCCCTATATAATATGATTTACTTTAAGTCGAGACCACTAGATTTTCTGACATCAGCATTAAATTTGCATGTAAATTAGCTATCGTTTACTTTACATACTGCTGAATGAGACGCAATGCATTGCGGGCTACTACAATTACCCAGCTGTGTCGAAAATTCGAATTGTCATTTGGAAACTTATTTTCAATTCTGTTTTGAGACTTGTGAAAATAATATTTGAAATGATATATAATCTTTCATTTCTATGCTCACATTTACAAAATTTGCTTTATGAAGCCCTATATCAACTTATAATACATCGGCCTAAACCATTGTTCAAAGAAACGTAAACCTGTGTATCGTGTCGGTATAACATTGAGTTTTTTCACATGATATACGTTTTAGCAGGTAGTATAAAGGTCCTTGGTTTTAGACAGCAGGAGAAGGTGTGCAATTATTATTTAACCTCTTAATAATATCAGAAAATGTTTTGTGTACATGCAAACGGCAAAGCGTTTGTACGGTATTCGAAGCAACTATCCATCATCTAAAACAACTCCAATATTAAATGTGAACATGAAGCAATGTCTTTAGAATATAGTACTCTTTTAATTTTGGTCTTATAAAGTGATAAAGAATCTCTACATTTTTTCCGGTGACGAGTAAAATAATGTGCATTAAACCGACGATAACCACGTGTCGCCATTGAATCGTAAACACGTAGTAGAATGTCATGCTTTGGGACTCACTCACTTGATTGGAGAACGGGTGTGACGAAGACATCGTCACGTGTTGAAAATTGCCTTCCATATAAGGTAGTGGTCTCGACCTGTTTAACTTTAAAGAAATTTTGTGGATAAATTTAGTACATTACTTTGTAGATTCAGAGATACTTTTATGAGTATTTTTGATTTATTTTTTTAACTGCTTATTTTATAAACATGAGGGTCGGACTGTTTTAATGTATTTTCTCCAGCGTCTATCAAATGTTTAAGTGAGAGTGTTCCCTATGTTTTCACAAACTTATAACAACTGAAATTTTACGTTATCTTACAATACAAAAATAAACAATAAATCAGCAATTAAGTAAACTTAGCATCCGTTTAAATCAGTAAAAGTCTCCCATTAAAATTTATGAGAGCTCAGGGTTCTCCATAGGCCGTTTAACATGGCTGCCCCGCCACAGTTAAATCCTTAGTGCCACATTTAAAAAAAATCAGCGCCATAGTTTCACCACAGTTAAAATATTAGCGCCACAGCAGAGTTAGATCGTTGTTGTCAGTACGATAAATATTATTTAAAAAAAAAGAATAAACTTCTAAACCTTAAAGCAATATGAACTGCATTTTTGAGAATTTTATTTTGCTGGTAAAATGTGTTAATATAATTAATCTGTATGTAATCTAAACCCTTTTGATCAATAAAACCAAAATAAAGTTTTAAAATGTTTCAGAAGAAATTTTTTTTGTACAAACAGTATTATATAAGAAATCATTATTGTATAGGACGACAATAATTCAATTTTCCTTTAATCAACGCGTATAAAAAGTTCTTTCATAACAAATATGATCAACAGAAGTTTATAAATGTTCTATTTTTTCTGTCATTGAAATAGTTTATTACAAATTTGCAACATTTTTTTTTCCGATGTCAAACATACAGCTCATATTGCTTTAAAATTATGTATCGTTTTCAGTTTCTAATGCTAAACTGTTACTTTATTCTAATCATGGCCAATTGTTTGGCTTGCACAATCAATTATCTTCTAGATCTCGCTAAACACATAAAGTCGTTTTTTCACACTTCACGATTATTAAAAAAAGAAATTTTGAATATCAATTAGTCCATGCTTTTATAGTTCGACAGTTAACCATTTCTCTAATATTGCACATGCACTGCGAGTCGAATCATCGTATGTGCGCAGTATTGTTAAGGCTGAAATAAGGAGGCGGGGCCTAATTTATATGGGAAAAGACTACTATGACATCGCACAAAAATACACATGTAGTTTTTCCTCGTAATACCAGAAAATTAAATAATTTGCACCTTTAAACTGTAATAATTTAATTTTGCTTATATTCTAGTCTCTCATTGGATGATTTCCAAAAAGGAACGCAAGCTAATTCTTAATAACCTGGTTTGGTATGGGGACACACCCCCTTGACATCCAGCTGAATATGTAATTCTCTCATTTCCAGTCCATGGGATTCATAAAAAAATCCAGATGTAATAAATGTACCTTTAACTTCAAAGAGTAGCTCGATCTTACCTCATGTAAACAAACACCATGGCTGCTAGATCTCTGTATCAGTTATTACCCCACCTCTGTTGATTCTTCCGTGAAATCCTGGCTTACGATTGGTTGAAGTCTGTCACGTGAAGGCGGTGGATTACTTATACCCGGTCAGTTGTTAATCCATACCCGGTCAGTAGATCTATACCCGGTCGATGTATAACGTCACAAACACAAACGTGACGTCATAATAGGCACAGTATCAGCACGATACAGCATTTAGCAGAGAAAACCATTTATAAACTACAGATAAAACATAAATGTTTCATCGGTGGGGTAAATTTGTTACATAGTCTTTTAGTGACAGGGTATGGGATGATACCTGGTTAGTAAATTTCATACCTGACTCGGCTCCGCCTCCCCAGGTATGAAATTTACTAAACAGGTATCACCCCATACCCTGTCACTAAAAGACTATGTAACTAATATTACGTCCCCTTGTTTCAAATCACTTCCGTTACTAGGGATGTATTATTGAGCGGCAAATTTGAACTCATAAAAAGCAGCACAATTTTACACCCACAGTTGTTTAACTATTTAAAAATTAAATTATAAGGAATGACTCTAATTTTTGGCCAAATTATTCGATTATAACCTGGTTTCGGTCAGTCTACGCTTTTTTATAATCGGCTTCGCTGATTATAAAGCGTAAACTGACCCAAACCAGATTATAATCGAATAATTTGGCCAAGAATTAGAGTCATTCCTAAATTAACATAAATGATAATAAAAAACAAATAAACTTCTCAATGCATTAAAAATAGTTGCGAGTTAAATTCCACACAGCAGGTTATAAACAAATCACTGATTGCAACGAAATTGTCAACATGACGTCATCTTGGTAAAAATGACGTATTTTATGTGCAGTTACAGGCAGATCAAGTAATTTTTTACAGTGAAAAATGTGTTTTATTAAAATACAGAATGTTACTTACAGATTTTAGATAGTCTATCAATACAAATGTAATACCTTTGTTTAATACGATTATTCGATAGTTATCAAGAGAGAGTATTTAGTTAATTATACCGTGCTTTTGTATACATGTTTGGCATATAATGTAGTTAACATCGAAGTGCTTAATTAAAACGCTTTTTCGCAAGGGCATACACTTAGCAGATTTTATCCCTTTTTTAATATGAATAAAGGATATGTTCCTTAACCTGAAAAGTGCTGCTGCTTTTTTTAAATCGAGAGCGTAACTTAATAAGGACATTAAATAATTGGTGAAGGTCAAGCATATTTCGACATGAGCACATTTACATGAAATTTCAACTAATAAAATGCAAAATCGAATTTAAGTAGCAGCACTTTCCAGAGAAGTCAAAGTATACAAAAACAGTTAATAACTTTAATTTCTTATTTAAACTAGGGTATGCCCTTGTGATATTGAAATTTGTTTATGACCTACATTCAGTACACATACATGTACTATGCATTTATCACGTGACTGTCCATTGATGGGGCCAAACTTAATTCATTACAAATTAGGTTAAACTATGTTATGTAATAAGTATTTAATTATATATGATAATAAAAAAATAACTTTTGAAAAATGAATTCTGTTTTTAAAAGTTATATTTTTTTGCACGTGTATAATCTGTTGATTTAGTCATAGTAAGCCTTAACAGTGCTGCATGTCTTATGTGACCTTCCAGAATTTCCTCTGACGATCTTTAATGAACACTACAGGCACGGCATGCGTATATTTTACCTTTTGAGAAAACAATCTTTTATTTGATTAGGGTTAAATGTTCAAAATCTGTTAAATTACTGATACTTTTTTTCAGATTCTATAAGCAAACATCTGTTTATTTAGTTCTTATTTGTGTTTAGAAAAGGGGGGAGGGGGGTCTTTTTCAAAGTGTATATTATGGAAATAATTTAATTCTTATAATACACTATGTAAAATCGATATGATTTTTTGTTATTAATCTTAAATTTATCAAACATTTTGCCAAAAAAATATTACTATTTGTATTTCAATATTGATTAACAGCTGGTGTTATATGCTTTTCATTCCATTCGGGATTCCTTAAAGCTTCGTGAATTGGTCGCGAAATGACTGCGGATATTAGTATTTCTAGCAATTTTAACGCCACAGTTAAATTTGAAATGATGGAGGACCCTGGAGGTCAAGCAACCGTAAAAATGACATACTTTTGGTTTAATATATTATATGCCCCATTTTTTTCTTATTTCATGTATTAAGAATTAAAATTATAATTACCGAGTAAACGTCTCCCCTGCATTTTCAAATATCCGTAATTTATTTCAAATCAGTTTCTATCTATGATAACTGTCATAAAGTTTCTAACATAGATATTTAAACTATTTTTTTTAAACTTCATCAAGTGTCTTTATTCCCATTTGTAATTTTCAAACATTTTCACTAATAAATTTTAAAAAAATATGAATAATTTTACGAAATTTTAGATGAATCCTAGTGTTGTACCTTAAGAAAAAAAGACTGATTTAGTTGACAAGGGGCCTTGAAAAACTGATAGGCTCCTACGGAATTTCTTTTTGAGTCGCAAAATTGGCGACCGATTTTTTTAAGTTGACTCGGTGATCATCTAATAACTGGACTCTAAACATTTCAACATTTTTTATTGAGAGGCAGAGAATTAGAGTCACCAGTGACCATGTCTCTAAATTTTGTTTCATATAAGTTGTTTAGTTGCCGCCTAAAAAAATTCCTGGCCGCTTAAAATTGCAATAACGACAAAATTTGTTTAATAAGGAACCAGCTGGCGACCACTTTAAGGTCACTTTGATGCCGCTTAATCTGCATCAATATACACTTTAATGAAATGTTTCCATATTGATTTGACAAATGTCTCACAGTTTTAGCATAAATTTTTTAAAAAATATAATTATTCAATATATTACATGTGTGTAAAAGTCTCTCTTGTTTTCTCGGTGGAACCACCAAGATCAATATTAAATAATTATTATTGGTGCATTCAACAATTCTTTGACTATTAATCTACAAAACCGATACATAATTGGTCTGTTTTAACCTAAAAATTGGTGATCTCACCAATTGATAGGGTAGTCAATAAAGACAATGAATAAAAAAAAAAATGCTGATTTCTGACATTGTCTTCATTTTTCATTTTGAATTCAAAACGGAGGACACGAATAGGAAATCCTCTTTCTTAATGGGAGCAGTAATATATATGTACATATATTTTTATATTATTATTTAGATACAAGTAGCGTGTTGTATGTGTCTTCAACACACAAAGAAAGCTTGGATACAATAGATAGTATGCTTTTACATGAAACCCAGTTAATAATAGTTTTTTTTTATTTATGATAGAGAAAATGATGGAGAAGTTGAAAAAAAGACTTTTAACCACACAGAGAAAACATAAACTTCAAGCAGAAAGGCTAGGGGCCAAAGAGTCACTGGGTTTGATCATTGGTACAAGGTAAAATGTAACTTGTACTTTATTTGATTGTACAACACACTACTTTTATCTCAAATATGATATAAGATATACGTGTTCAATTATGTGCTGTTTGTTAAAATTTATCGTCCAATAACATCCATTAGTTTATAACCTTATTATGAATAGTAAAACTGTATCAATTAAGAAATAAACAACGTTCTTCAGTGAACATG
Source organism: Saccostrea cuccullata (assembly GCF_032062105.1). Classification (NCBI taxonomy): domain Eukaryota; kingdom Metazoa; phylum Mollusca; class Bivalvia; order Ostreida; family Ostreidae; genus Saccostrea; species Saccostrea cuccullata. The sequence continues at coordinate 95,646 of NW_026918401.1, read as the reverse complement.
GCGTTATGAATAGCAATTGCTCTGCTGGCATATTCCATGATGCGCCCTAGCGCATCATGGAAAATATGCCAGCAGAGCTATTGCTATTCATAATGCCATGTTCACTGAGTAATCGTTGTTTATTACTTATATTTGCATTCTTTGATTTTTTCAAGAATATCAGAGAAAATCCTGACTAACATAAGGACGCGGCTTCTTGTCTTTAGTAATGAAAAACATGTGGCTTTAAAATCAGTACACCTGATCAATGATCCTTTTCTCTAATAAATTACAAACAATTTATAAAGTATTTCCCTCTCAAACACAGTTATCTGGATAAAAGCAGCACCGTCATCACATTCTCTTAATTTTCATTTTGATGCAGTTGTGACGTCATCGATCTACGTTATTGAAACCCCCTGACAAAAATCAATAATTTAAAACTATCATGAAAAATGAGAATGCTTTTATAATGATTATTACTCTAAAATGCTTTTCTATGATTTTTTTTGTTTTTCTATATTTATTTTTAATAGTTGAAATCATTCTTGAAGTAGATATACTAGTTAAAGAAATTTTCTCGTTTTGAGTTTTATTACCCAAGTATGAAGAGTTATCGTTCTTTGTACAAATATGCATGATACGAAAAAATAGAAATATGGCAGTTCTCTATAATTTTAAAAAGTTTTAGTATACAATTAAAGATATTGACTAAAATTGAATTTTTGAATATATAAATCAGAAATTTAAATATCTGAATTTCTTTTTTTTAAGAATATTATTAAACACTTATATTTATTCCTTGTATGAAACATTTCATATATGTACTTCTCAACACGTATTATCAGTGTAGAAGAGCTTGTTCTACACGAATTTGATAGGGCAATTGCACTCACAGTAGAAGCAGTTGCGTCTATAGTCTTATGAACGCAGTTGATGACTACATATTCATAGTGGGAGAGAGCAGTGGATATGCAAATATTTAATAATGGTGTACATGAATATTGAATCTTTTCAGTAATTCAGTAAAGAATGCAAGATCCTACGTGTACGATAAACAAGTACTTCTGACATTGTTTACCTCTTTCATCAAGCTCAATTTGTGTAAATAAAAGCATACAAACCTTCTTAATCACAGTTTTCAAGAGGCATCCCTCGTGTATTTCACTTTTTCTGCAATAGTTGTATCTTGAATTTCTATCATTTTTATAGGAAAAACTGTTTTCTCTTAATGTTGTGATTTTCTTTGTTCGACAACCGCGCTAATTCATGTTTGACTTCATGTATATCTCGATCATTTCGGGAAGACAACTCCGTATTTCATTGATGAAGAATGAAACACGTGTTTAATTCTAAACGTGTTTAAGCATCAAATATTTAGACCGAATTGTTTAGATATTAAACATAATATTTAACATGTTTAGATATACACATGTAATGGTAGTGTTTATTTCCTAAGTACATTTTTTTACAGTGTAAGGTCTTCAAAATACCACAAAAGGAAATTATTTGCTAATTCGAACAGCTGGATAGCTGTGCACTATATACAATTTTACTATTATATGCAGGTTTGTCGTTTGTTAAATCCCACACAACAGTATATAAATGATGCGTCGATCGCAATGCACTTGTCAATGTGACGTCATCTCGCAAACAATGACGCATTTTGTACACAATGAGGGGCTGACCAAGTCACATCTTTTACAATGAAAAGGTATTTTATTAATAAATTTCCCGTACATTCTCCAGACAAGTGATACTGTTGTGTGTTTGTATACAGATTCATCTAAAAAGTAAAGGAAGAACCCTAATAAATCGATTTATTGCAAGGGCATACTCTCAATGTAAATGAAATCTTGCAAATAATTTTAAATGAATAAATTGAATAAATAAATCAAACTAATAAATTAATGTAGTTGACCAGCAAAATATTTAACCTGCCGTCCAATAAATTAAATTTTAGCAATTAAAAAGGGAATCTATACGAGGGGCATTTCTGAAGTCCTGAGAACTGTTTAATAAAAAATTAACCGTTTAACGGAAATTTTTGAGTTTGATATCATTGGAAAGAACAGAAAAATACACACATACTGTGACGTTACTTTATAATTTTTATGGCGTAATAACTCCGAAAATGACGTCATACTTCAGCATGGGCGAGGTTGTAACCCCGCCGTACCTCCACATATTCGCAAAAATTAATTCATGGAAATTAAATAAGATTTTTTTTATGTCTATGTAACTGATAAACCTTTTTTGGAGTCAAAAGTCAAAAGCAGTACTGAGTTTTGGGGCGCCGAAGTTGAATTAATGAGAACAATTACGCACAGAAAAAAGTCAAGGGCAAGACTTTTGTGCATTTTATTTGTAAACGGTAAGAGTACTGTTACTCAAAATATATTTGTTGAAAACTGCATTAATATACTTTAGTTTTATACAGAAATTGTTTTATTTCATACAATAGAGACGTGTATAAAAGACCGAAAATCCAGTCGTATTATGTAACTTAAAATCTTGGATGAATGTCGATGATAGCACAACCGGACAGAAACCGCGCTAGGAAACAAACCAAACAATGAAATATTGTATTGTTGATAAACAGTACCATAGTCCTACTCTACTTCTTTGCAAATAAAAATTTTCTGTGAAATATATTTTCAAATAAGATTTTGGCAGCACTTTTAAAATTGTGCCATGTACATAAAAGCGCGAGTTTTCAGTATGCTAAACATTCTATATTCTGACGTCATTTTCGGAGATATTACGTCATAAAAATCAAAAAGTGACGTCACAATATGTGTTTATTTTTCATATCTTTCCAATGATATCAAACTCAATAATTTCCGTAAAACGGTTAATTTTGTATTAAACAGTTCTCAGGACTTTTGAAATGCCCCTCGTATATTAGGTTCGCAGCACTTTTAACAAACTACATATAGTCTTGAAAAGGAAAATAAATTAAACTGAGATTTTTAATTTGATTATGCCCTTACAATATTGGAATTTATAGATGACCTTTAAACTGCAAGTATAATTGATTAAATAATGTGACGTCGACATCAAGTGACAAGTCTAAATAAAAAAAACTAAATGTCCTCGACATGTACATTTAAACCACATTACATAATTTTTATATCAGTGAAGTCCTAAAAAGAATCGCCCATCCAGTGAAGTATGTATTTTTTATCTTAAAAAATCGACGATATTTTCATTTGTAATTTAACTGTGCTGCGCATCGCACTTTGGAGTCTAACAAATATTTTATCCAATCAAATGACGTGTAACAACTAAAATTAAATTGAAAATTACGGCAAGGCGGCCCTTTTGTTTACTTACGTAAAATTTAAGTGATAAAATATCGCAGATTTTGTACAGCTTGGAATGCGGATCCAATGATTTGAAATAAATTAAAACGATCGAAATTAAATTCAAAACTTTTTTCCCATTTAAGTATAAAACTTTCAATATAGAACTTAAAATAGTATTCAACACATCTGATGATTGGTCATTATTTAACGTATTTAAAAAATACGACATGTGATGTCCAACGCATTTTGAAAAATATATGTAAAAATGAAATGGACTAGGGCTGTGGTAATCTAAAAGAGAATAAGCAAAGAAATGAGTCATTTTAAGATTTATTCAACTTATGTTACAAGCATTTTTATAGCTTTTTAAGAGCATTGTTTTTTAAGGGCAAAAATAAGCCCAAACCGTACCTTCTTCATTATATTCTATTCTAATTATGATAATTAGAATTTCTACAGTCTGAACAGATGAAAAATGACTGCAAGCAAAATATACGATCACTATAAAAAATATTTTTATATGTTAAACAATACTTTTTAACACATTGAGTATATGAAATCAAGCAACAATGATGTAAAAATACGTTCATAATTTGTTAATGATTTATGGATATATACTTCACAGAGCTCATTTTTTGCACCATGTTATTGTTCAAGTCTGTAGTATATTATGGTTCCATCAAAAAATGCAAGCTGCATTATAGGCTTAACCAGCAACACCACAAAGTTATCTGTTAGCTAAGAAGTTTTTAATGCCTTCTCCAACAAGTCTGGTACCATTAACAACAGTATAGCGTCCCTTATACATTATATCAACACGTTTAAACTTATTCAGATCTGAATCATCAGCGCCAATTTTTGTTTCCGTGATATGGGGCTTCTCGCTTTCAGTTCTGTGCATGGGAACAAGTAAAATCTGCTTCTCCAATCCTTTTTCTGTAACTATATGATGATTTTATTTTATTATTGGCACATTCAAAGAATACATTGTATAACAAAGAGGTTACAAAGACACGTATTCATGTACTTAGTTTAATCAAATGAGACAAGTGTAGTATCTTGTTTTCGTGGGGTTACTTTCAACATATATTTAACTTGAATTTCAGTTAACAAAACTTGAGAGAATGCGACAGATTATTAAAAATTAATAATGCGTATAATATACAACAGTTTACAGAAAAATTATGCACACCTTGATGTCACGTCAAACAACATATACCTTTGATTTCTATGGTGTTTTCATTATTTTTTATTCGAATAAAAGATAATAAAAAACACTATTGTAAAACAAGTGATTAAGGTCTTTCGTCATCAGTGGGAGACCTTATTGTTTTTCTTAGGTTTCTTTTCTACTATTTTTCTTCTTATTTTTTCCTTACCGTTTTTGATCATGCAAGTAATCGGAAACGGCTCGATGGATTTTCATGGAACTTTCAGGTCTGATAGAACATGTTTTTTTATGACGTCATTTCTGGTTCGCATATTTTCGCGATTTTGACATTTTTAGAGCGTCATTTTTAGTCCGGCAATGTTCTCAAAATCCTTTGAATATACAGTAGCGACCGGACCCAACCTAACACAAAGCAGTCCCAGAGCAGTCCCGGGGACTGCTTTCTGGGACTGCTAAAGCAGTCCCGAGGCGGTCCCAGAGCAGTCCTTCAGCGGTTCCACAGCAGTCCCAGAGCGGTCCCAGCAGTCCCAGCGGTCTCAGAAAGCAGTCCTAGCAGTCCCAGTGGGCAGGGTTTATTAATTTAATGTGTGGAGCTCAGTCAGAAATGAGATTTCCAATAAACAATGGAACTATAAAATGCAGCTGAATTTCTTCTGAGCAGTATGCCAGGATTCCCTACTATGCGAAGGTCATTTACATGCATGAGCAGTACGCGCATAAAAACAATTCGAAATAATATTTATTGAAGGAAGAAAGCTTACACACCTACATAAATAAATTACACTAAACATGAATATTTAATCACAATTATCTTGGGGGGGGGTGATTGATACTGGTTCCCATATTTATTTTTCATACAGAAAATTAAAATTAAAAAGATTATATTCCACCGGAATATAGTTTTGAATATATCTTATCATTATAGATCAAGGCATTTGAAAAGGCATTTTCTTAAGTATTTAGGTTTTGAAAAATTTGTTGTTAATTTTGCCAAGTAATATTTTTCAGTCATGATTATTTTACTGACATGTTTTAATTAAAATTATTGTCAGTTTTATGTGTTTAATTTGTAAATTGTATTAGTGACCAGGATAGAATTCTTGGATGTTTAAAATTGATTTATCTTGAAAAAAATTTAATACACATTTCATTTATCTTTTTTTCTATTTTTTGAATTACATTTTATTTTACAGATTGAAATTAAGTTAATTGAGCAGCATACTCAATGATTTGTAACACTGATACGTGTAACTAATGCAAAAAAAAATTGCATGATTTATTTTCTGCCAAAAGGCGATTGAAACCGCAGATGTTTATACATTGTATTATTTTTTGTACACTTTATCGGCCAGGTAAACACAAGCAAAGCAAAAAAAGAAATAAATTACAATTCCCGATATTTTCAACTGTAACAGTTTATTTATTTATTTATCTATTTTTTCCTTAAATAAATATTCTCTTTTAATAACTTGTTTATAAATTAAAATCTAATTCATCTGCAAATTTTGAGCATTTAATTTTAGATTAAATAACAAAATAAACCTACATGTAGATTTTTTTTTTCATGAGCATGTAGTTTATTTTAGAAAAAAAATCTTTTCCTGACTTCCTTCTTTAACAACTTTATTTTTTTTTTAAATATTCTATACATTTTGAATATAAGCAGTCCTTAAAATCATTAAATAACTATAATACATGTAATCTCAAATTATAAAAATATTGTAAGCGATCTCTGCTTTTTTTAATACAATAGTAGTTTAAACTCCTCTCTGCTGCAAGTAAACATAATAACAGGGAGCCTGCATATTCAGAATACACAAGGGAGCGGAGCTATCATGTCACTCAGATCCTCTTTACACATGAGTAAACAAAACAGTCCCTGAAAGCAGTCACAGGGACAGCTTGGACTGCTGAGTCTGCTTTCTATAGCAGTCCCATAGCGGTCCCAGAGCAGTCCCACAGCGGTCCCAAAGCAGGCCCGGGGATTGCTTTCTGGGACTATTTTGGTGTCAGGTTTGGTCTGGTCGGTACTGTAGAAGTATAAAATTTTCAGTGATGACAGAGAAACCTTTGGAAAAGTGAATTGAGTATATCATTGTCACCGAAAATACGAAGCACCGACGCTCGCTATGGCCCGAAAATAGTTCTAATGTGAATTTTAAAATTTCTAACACCTTTTCTACGATATCTTTTTATTTAGAATTATTTTGTAAAAACATATAGAACAAAAATTGTAAGGAATTTTGAGAAATTTAAAATGAAATCTCCAAAGAAGGACTGACCCTCAAAATAAGGAATCTAGAGGGGCCAAAATTTCCTTTTCTTGAATCCTTAAAAAGTATTGAGGATGTGTAATACATCAAAAAAACAAAGTTGTTCAAAATGTTAAGTAAAATCTATTAAAATCGTCAAAATACGTCACTTCCGGTCAAACCGGAAGTAGTAAAAAATGTATATAGCACTTCCGGAAGTAGCAGAAAATAGCTTACTTCTTCAAAAATAAACATGGATATACATGGATAAAAATGGAAAATTGAAATCATAGGAGACGTCATTACTCTTTTTTTTTAAATAGGAAACGTTACTTCGTTACCTCCGGTCAAACAGGACGGAAGACCTAATCGTTGCTTTGCAACAAACTTTGCTCTACTTATTATTCTTTTTCTATAAAAATGTATATTGTATTGCATCCTTGACAAAGGGGCATTTTCAGTTCCCTTTTTTTTTCAATTAGGATTTTCTTTCTTTATAAATAAATAATAAGAATAATCCTATCTATTTGTGTATATCAGATCCAAACTGAAAATAAGTTAAGGTTTTTTACAAAGAACAACATATGATAAGTGTCTCAAATGCCCCCTTAAAATAAAAATATTAATATAATTTTACTTTTTATTTTGCTTTTATTTGTACAACTATACATGCTACCTTTATCGGTCACCTTCAATTAAATCAAAATGCCTTTAATTTATAAACAGTATCGAATGTGTTTTCAAAATTAATACGTAGTAATAGAACATGAATTCCTTTTTCTTCAGTATACTGCATTATATAATAGATTAGCCGTGTGTTTTTCCCATATATATGTTAGAAATAAAACCTGTTTGATCAGGAATGATAAGTTTATCCAAATAAGTCTTAAATCTTCTTGCAAGAGAACCAGAGGTAGTTTTATTAAAAGTATCTAAAAGTATATTTTGACGGTAAAAGTTCTTGATTCTCGACCACAAAAATAATAAAAAATTAATCGTGTTTAATTTGTAATAGCTTTTTCAGTATTTTAAAAACGCTTAAATTGCATTTTGCTAAATATACAGTGTATTACATCCATTTTAAAAGAACAGTCGATAAGTTTGCTTCTAGCTCAATTTGCGTCTTGGTAAAATTACCACTTATGCGGTATCTTTAGAGAAAAAAAGAGCATTGAACAGTCAAACAAATATTCAGTACTTGAACAACTTCAGTTGTTAGAGCTTGAAATGTTCTTTCCTCTTACATCATGACCTCAGGGGTACAATTAAACTATTACTGTGGAATCATTTTAATTCGGGGGGGGGGGGTGTTTGTTGGTAAGCAACATTCTATCTGTTCGTTTGGACGTATTTCGAGAGTTACTCGTAAATACCGATGATTAAGGACAAACAAATTTTTAAGGAAAAGCAAAATGACAAAAATCAGCAATATCATATGGGCTGATTTTTACCATTTTGCTTTTCCTAATAAAATTTACCTGACTTCATATATTTTTTCTAAAGTTTATATAACACTTCTAGCACAAAGATAACATATTCTGAAATTTCTTTTCACCTGTAAACGTTTACCCAGTATGTTTTGTCCATATTTGTAATTTTATTGAAGATGGATATGGAGATAACGAACAGTATACAATCTCAAAGTCCATAAAATAATACAAAATAAGAGCAGAGCAAACACGGACCCCCGAAACATCAGAGGTGGAATCAGGTGCCATTGAGGAGTGAGCATCCCCTGCCAACCGGTCACACCCGCCGTGTGCTCCTTGTAATAATCAGGAAATATTTCTAATATTATCCAAGGCTATTTCCATTTTCCAGTTCTCAGGAGAAGAGAAAAATACGAATTATCCATTCTTTTAAACTTATGACATGATATCAAGTCACCTCCAAAGAAAAAAAAATGCTTGTATTGTCTGTCCTTACGTGAATTAATATGTTAACAAATAAACATTGGTGAGTAAGGGTGACCCATGAGACCGCGAACATCGGTTTTAAAAGAACAATGGTGATTCAACAGTATTTGATATTTAGAATATCCATTTATTGAGTACTCCCATGTGATAAAAAAGAAAAATTTTAAAAGATATGCAACTCCTATAAATTAAAAAAATCTAATCTTTGCTACACATATCATAGCTAGACAAGGAAACCAAAAACTACATAAATTGATAGGATGTGCAAAAAGATTCCAGGATTGATATACAGTTTGGGATTGTATTGGTTCTAAGCAATGCAAATGACACCAAGTGAAAAAGAAAGACATTTTTGAAATACCAAGAATGTTTGAGTTTCTCTTAATTTAACTCAAATTTTTATGAAGCAAACTTTATAAATCTACACAACTTTTTATTACTATTTAGGACTTTATTATGAAAGAATAATAAACGCTTAAGAATTATCTGGTCAAACTTAATCTTTGTACTCGTACTACATGTATATAATTACGAATTTTGGTATCATTTGTCAATTCAATGTACATTTTCTCATCCTTTAGAAATAACACTAGTACTTTGTTTGCTCTATAAGGAACAAGTACAGTCAATTCACGAATTATCGCCATTCGATTCATCGCCATTTTCGCAATACCGCCATGATTTCCCAAGAACGTTTTTCCTGCTATATAAAATTCTCTTTGTAACGCCAAATTCGCATACCGCCATCCGCCACCCTGTTTTCAAAACAAACGTCCATTTTTAAGTGTCAATTATCTCGATATACCGCCACAGGTGCATGCGGTCAGTGAAGCGCGGCTAATTGGTTGACGCTATCCCTGTTGTAAAGCATGCAAAGCCAGACAAGGTATACGCAATTAAATAATTAGATAGAATTCAATGAACAAATGATTTTAATATGAACTGTTACAATGATGTTGTTCTGTTGTTTTGTTTAAAAAATCATTTAGTCACGGCTTCGCCACTAAAGGGGTAGTTGTGAAAGTACGCCAAATACAATATTATTTTGATGATCTCTGCTTTAAACAATGCAAAGTTTGCCTAAAAATAATTATACGGTATAAATTGTGAAAGTTTCACTAACAATGATGTCAAAAACAGTAAATTTCTTCAAGAAACCATTTTACATACTGTCAGCAATATATCACGACGATCGACCCAGCGTTTTTTTTTTCAATATAAGACGTGCCGATTTACATGTACATAGATACACATGTACTTGCCTTTATTTCATAACTGCACATTTTGTTTTCAAAAAAATGTACATAAAAAAATACTTGAAGTATTTTAAAATTTAGAAATATATTTTATATACATGTACATGCAATTATAAGAATAGAAACGCTTTATGGTATTTCTAAGAACGGTAACTCTACTTCTTGTTTCCTAAAAGATGGGAAATTCAATTCATCGCCAAATTCGTTATACCGCCATGATTTCTAAATCACAAAACGTGGCGGTTTATCGAGAATTAACTGTAATTAAGTGGACCGAATCAAGGAGACTTAACCCTGAATACAAAGACTGAAGACCTTGTAGTTTTTGTATACTTTTATAGTTATCCTCACTGAAGTTACAATTATATAGTTACCAGTATTGTGTAAGATATAATAGTTCTCAAGGTACCACAGACATCTTTGTTTATTTTTATCTGGTACAAAATATGTTTATTTCACTATTATGGTAACTAAATATTTCATTTTACAAAACTAGCTTTAATTTATAGATTGGATATTGACGACAAGAAAAAAAAAAACGTTTGTAAATTTGTAACATATTTCTGATAATTTGTAATTAAAAATTTAATGTATTATTTCGGGACAAAAATAGTGAGTACGAGAATGCATGGGTATAAAACAAATATATAAAAGAAATTAAAGCATAAAAACTTAATTAAGATATAGTTTCTTTAATCTCCTTCACACAACTAATCTACAGAGTACAGTACAGACTGGACACAATGTAAAAGAAAGCAAAGAAAAACAGAATCCACTTCATGCTTGAGTTCGTTTAGCCATCCCGAAAGTAAACGCCAGGTTATATGTAGCTCAAGCGGACTCAGAGCTGATCCCGAGCGAACACGGGGCAAAGTTCCACCCGGAGCGCACTCAATGCATTCATACAATTTCTGAACACGAACCCGGGAAGTGAACTTGGGCTTCACTTTTTTGTGAGGTTTGTTATGATGTATATATAATAAAGTGGATAATTTGTGATTTACCTTGTAAATTTAGTTGTTTAAATGCATGGTGAACATCATGAGATACCCGACTTGAAATGTTGCAAGGTAGCAAGTATTTCCGTCCTTTTTTTATTTTTTTCTCCCATTCGACTTTGCGTTTTATTTCACGTTTGATAAGAGATTTAAGGCATTCCAGATGATCGGGTAGTTTGTCTGCATCATCATGAATACTCAATATTTTGACTACAAAAGGAAACATTTTATTCTATCAAGTAATTAAGGAAAAACAAATTTCATTATATTAGTTATATAACTGAGTTTTACTTAATATATTAATTTTTTTCTCATAATAGAACTGTTACAAAACGTACACATGAATAAAATCTGTTAGCAATTTTATTCTCAAAAAAGAGCAAATAATAATGAAAAACAAACGAACAAACGGATTTTGTGTCATTCAAGTCTGAGAGTAAAACATATGGAGATAATAAACATTATTTAGTCTAAAAAGTCCGATCAAATCTGCCCTGTGCTCCCTTTCATCATACAGAAATATCAGAAAGTCCGTCATAATGGACTAAAAATACGTATGAAAAACGTCAGTCAGCATTTGACTTAATGATTAATTTTATTTGCTGACAATGTCATTGTATCGACCATAAAACTCACTCAAAGACATTAAACGAGACTGCTTATATTCTTTAACATCAACTAGTTTGTCAATAATTTACGTCGTTTTGGAAATTGATCATACGTAGAACATACTTTCGTGTATCGAATCAAATAAGATATACAAATTCCTTCGGCAGGTAAATTGGTATATTGCTGCAAAATAACGGGAAGTTGATAATTATGAAGCTATAGTCATCATTTTTTTTTCATATAGCTTGGTTGAAAGATTAATATTAACATTTTTTCAAGTACAATATCCAAATATGAGACAAATGAGTCAGACTCTGACGTATCTTTAAACTCAAGCCTAATATATATTGTATCGACGTAAGAATTACCACTTTTAAATGAAAATACGTCGCTGATATATGTAAATGTCGAGTTAAAGGCAGCAATACATTGTATGAGTTTTTTTTCTTCTCACATATAAATTTTGAAGAAATTTTGCTTCATAAAATACATGTACAAAAATAGTTCTGCTTATCAACGGGAGACAATTTGTACCCATGGAAATTCAAATAGATCATTGGAGGACCTGGTCTCCAAAAACCACACAGATATTGTCAATCAGAACATCAAGCATCTTTTTGAAGTCATTTTCATGGTACTTTTGTGTAAAATCAGCATGTTTTTAACAAATAATTTTTATAAATGTCACATGACAAAATGGTTAATTTACGAGTATCATTTTTATGGAAAAAAGCAGCTGTCAATATCAAAAAGTCTGGATTTTAATTTATCGTGATGAATTGTTGTGTTTAAATCTGAAAAGTCTTTTGTTTAAATTACGGTACTACATGTCCCTATTATGTTCCTTTTGGCCTCATTGTAATTATAAAAAAGTTTGTAGACAATCCAGTGTGAAAATAGTAGTCTATTATAATTGTGTGATACTGTGTTATAAATGAAAGACCTCAAACGACCCCTCAATAAACTGCATTTGAAAATAAATTTATATGAATTTAATGATTTGATATCCATTTTTCTATTTGTAATTCGAGTGGTCTAGAGTCTAGAGTCTATCTAGAGTATTACAGAGTATTTCACTGTATTTGTCATAAGTACCTTCTTTGGATCCAGTTTTGCATTTCCTACATAACATATAAACTGCAAAATACAAAAAAATGTAATATAAATACTTATACCAAAAAAGAAAAAAAAACCAAGAAAGACATTCTATATTTGAGCAACTGAATTCAAATCTTAACTATCTTGCATATAATTTTCTCATTATGAATGTTCAGATATAAACAATTTCTTTTAGAGAGTAGGGAAGAGAAGCATATAATTACATAGTCCTCCTGCAATGGCTGTAACAAGTATTCCCGTCAAAATTTGTTTCAGGTTTGGAAGTAACAGATCCATTTCTTCCGTTTGCCTTTGAAAACACATGTTTTTCCATAATAAATGCATATTCAACAACACAGTAAACAAAATGAGTCATTTAATTTTTAAAGGCGTATCGGTTAAGCAATCTGTAACGGATCAAGGCATGTATTCAGAATCAATGACTCTTCGGTGGTTCTAGAATGTCTAAATGGTTACTGAATCATTTCAATGATACAATTTATCAAGTTAAAACAAACAAGAATCCCATAAAGAGCAAAAGCCACGTTGGGTCTTTTTTGGCCCTGAGAATTTCCGAAAAATCAAAACCGATCAGTTTAGGTTGCAAATGCAGTATTTATCACTTGGAGTGTTGGTGTCCAAGTATCTAATAATCGTGACGTAATTTCCATCTAGTCAATGCATTATGACGTCATAAAATGCGTCATTTTTCTCTTATCGTGTAAATTCCTTTAAAATGACCTAAAGTTGCAGCATATTTTTCAATATTTTATATAGAGCACAACCTCTGATCCAATATATGCAAATACATAATGAAAACGATCTTTCTGAAAATCAAAAAAACATGCTTTATTTTTTGGATCGTGGGCTGTGCTCATATTTTAATTCTTTGCTGAAGGTCAAAAACGGAGGTTTTTTGCAAATCTTAAGAACATTGCAATTTCTCAAACCTGTTTTCCATTATCTGGATTCTCAAAACGAAATGTTATTACAGAAAATGAAAGCAACAAGTGTCTACTTTATTTTTACACATAAAATGGGAAAGAGGGTGAAAGTTAATTATTTGAAATAAGTACAGGGCCATTTTATGCAAAAGATGGCTCTTACCCTTAGTATATCATCCAATTTCGATAAAAAGTGAAATTAAAAGGATAAAATTAAGTTAAAATTTCAAATCTTGAAAAGAATTTGATAATTAAACAAGACAGAAAGAAATAAGTGCAAGGAGAACCGTACAGATATAAAGTTGTTTGTTTGAATGTATCTTGTATAGAATATCCCACATTATTATTTTATTTTAGAATCTACTGTAACATTTTTCAGTGAAAGAAAATAACTCATCTTGTCATTTTAGCAGTTACATTGTAACTATTGATTTTTTTGAAATCAAAAATTTCAATTTTCTCTGTACTTTATTCGACTTACTAAAATACTTATTCATGATGTTAAATTTCGAAAGAACTATAAATGTACTTTTTTCAGTCGCGGGTTATTCTGAGAACGCGGAGTGTAAACTGACAAGTTTGATTGCATGCATTTAATGTTATTTCTATCTCATACAATCAATAAATTAATCTAAAACAACAAAATGAACGGGCACAATTGAATAAATTTTCAATAAACTTAAGGTACGTCAGTAAGTACGCTATAATGATTTATATACGTGCGTACGGCAGGTATTTTCAGCTTTACGGTAGACTTTTAGGTATATCGGTTTTTGTCATGCGTATATGAATATAAATTCTGTTAGGAAGAAGGGATGGGGGCAGAAATGTTTTAAATGAAAAAGGAAGTTTTTCAGAACAGATACCTCCCCTCAATGATTTTTGTCACAACTATTTTTTTCGGTTTAAAGTAGTTAAAATATATCTTGTCATCTTATTTAATGTTATTACTTGAAAATTGGTTGATTCCTAAAAATTAGATGCAATTGATTTTATACCATGGATTAATGGAAAGATTCGGAGAAATTTGTAGACTTTACTTAATTTTAGATAAGGTAGAACACAATAGATAGATCGAAAGGACAAAGAACGGGTGGACTTAACGCCCTATTTTTGGATCTTTCTGCGACTACTCTAACAAGTTTAAAATAAAGTGAATCCAAAATATATTACAAACACTAGAAAGAACGACATATTCTTGGTTATATTAACTAGACCATATGTACAAAAGCAATGCCTTGTTGCCATGAATCAAAATTGAAACAACGATACATTAGTGTCGTCTTCCGGAATATGACATGTACCCGGGGTGGCTTTTAGGTCACGCTATCAATATTAATAGGAGGCGGGGCTATCGATCGGTGTCATTGTTAACATTTCTCTCTCTCCATCTCTCTCTCTCTAGAAATTCGAATACGTGTTTGGCATATTGCACAGCGATGTCATTATGATTATTAAAAAACAACGTGAGGACACGCAAAATTAAACAACATTTAATGTGTTAAATTCTGTAAACAGCACCAGACATAGTGATTTACATCTAGGTCAGGTTGAAGAATACAATGTAACTGTTTCCACGAGTACCCTCGCAGGTGGATATCACGTTATGAATTGTTATATTTAACAGGTCAATCGAAGTCGTAACAATGGAAGCGAGAAGTTTGTTTTGAAGATTTTTTTTTTTTGTTAAATTAAGTGTGAGCGCACGTTTGTCGGCTCTTCTCCTTTTAATATCACATTATTTTGTTCAAAATACAACTACATTTTTCTTAAGAACAGCCAACAAACATGCGCTGACTATGTATTCAGACGATGAAAAATGCATGACCCTGATTATCAATTGATATTCAAGAAATCTTCAGGCACCATGCCTTCGATATTTATTTAGTTTACCTTGAAAAGAGCCTTTTAAATTCGCATAACTACACAGTTAAGATACCGGAGGTTTATACGATGGAAAAAAATTAACATTTTATGGAACTTAAATTTACGGGATTTTTCCTGGCCAGTTAAGTCCACCCATTCTTTTTTCTCAAATTTAATTTTTCTAAAACTGATATTTTGTTCGTGGATACAATATCTCTCTTTATATAAGATATGAAAAAAAAATCAACCACACATTTTTTGCCCCGATAGTCTGAGATAGCCTATCAAACCCATATAAGAAGAAAATCAGACATTCAACTTGAGAATGATTTTATTGTAGAATTATCAATACTTGATATCGCGATTACTTAACTTAGCGGAACTCTTTCGCGAAGGAGGTAGGAATCGTCTGTTGGGTGGGGGCAATGTGCTATTCAATACAATGCAAGATCGATCATTGTAGCATTCATAAGGACAGATAAGTAAAAAATCCTGGTAGAATACCTCGCTAAACAATCCCTGAACCAGCCTAATATATTTTTGAGAGGAGCCAATTCTAAATTGTCACATTTTTAACGATATCTTTAATTAAGCGGACTCTTCTCCTAAATTTTCATTGAAAATCGTCACATTTTTAAGCAGATAAAATATTCTTAGCTTGCCTTACTTGACGATCTACTATTTGAAGTTCAATATCTGGCAAAACATCGTGATTTCGGCATTAAATTGTTCGAATCATTCGATTGTAACTACTGTAAACAATGTCATTTGCCCCCAGAAATGTACACTATTCTCGACTCCCCCGCAAAAGAGCGGTAGTAAGTTAGATAACTGCGAGGTACTCATTGGTAGTCGCGATATTACGTATTGATCTATTGCAATTTAGTGTATTACTTTTAATAAAGATGACCTTCTTGTTACTTTAAATCAGAAAGTCATATTACTACTGGAAAATTTTAGTAAAATATTAAGTAAAAATAGAACTCACATAGTATCGGAATGGAAAGTTCACATGTAAAAAATATCCGACAGTTTAAGTTTTCTTAGGGGAAAATGTATTATTAAATTTTTACAAAAAAAAAGAATAAATCAAATGGGTCTTAGAATAAAATGTGTAAAAATAAAGAAAATTGACCAGTGGTTTCAGATGTCTTTGCAATTAAAAAAAAATCAATGGCAAAACACTAAACGATTTAGTAGATTACGTCACAATATTTGACCTTTGACCTCTTGATATAACTTTGATCTTTGTAGTACACAATGAATGGAAACTCCTTATGAATGTGACCTAATGAACATTTTCGGAATCTCATACACCTGACACCGTACTACGGACTGCGGACTTTCGAACAAAAGAACACTTTCAGGGAATGTATAGAAATACGTCTTCGGTCTTTCTTAAAGCCGCTTATAACGAAACCATTTAGTACCTTGATAATAATGTAGCTTAAACTAAAGAGTTCTAAATTGATGAATGATAAATACATGTACATGTATATTGTAATTATTATTTTAGGAATAATGGGAAAAAAATATTTAAAGCTGTCAAAAAGCAAAGATTAGAGTTCAGTGGATTCCGTGACAGTACTTTAGATAATGTTAATCTAAGTGCTTTTAGAAGAGGCTAATAAGCAAAGGACAGTCTCTTACTACAGAATAGAAGCAAGTGATATTCTGAGTGGCATGACTGCACCTTACAAAGATGTAAAACTTCCTGACGGGAAGTTAAGATCTGTTGTGAAGTCACCTTTGAAAAAAAAAATTAAATTAAATTAAATTAAATTTTATCTAATTATGAAGATAATTCAAACACGAGTATTTTCTTCCTTTAGTAGAAGCCATAGAAGTCATAATATATTTTTTAAAACTGAAGGAAGTATTCGAATATAATCTATAGTAATTTTTATATTAATATGCATATTTCAAGAACTAAGCCTAATTTAAGGAAAATCAGATATTTTTTCATGGAAGTTTAGTAACAAAGGGTAAAATGTTGTCCGTGTACAGGTATAAGTACTTTGTTGTGGAAAAAAATGCTCAGATTTGTTTTTCATGAGATATAAGCGATAGATTTAATTTTTCAAAGGTGGTTTCACGCGATAACAAAAATTATTTTTTTAACTTTTGAATTTTGATATCTTTTAAAAGAAAAAGACCTTGGAGATATAATTTGACAAAAGTTGAAACAATTTATGGACAATTATTTTTCAAGGAGAAAAACGAATATATTTTTTCGCGATTAGAATAGCTTTAGTGTATGTGAAACAATTTAAACATGGAAACGGATAAAAGAATCAGCATAATTACAAGCGTAATCTGTGTTTATTGAGTAACTTAAAAAATGTATCTATATGCATTTTGATTATATGCACAAACGTGTAGGTATTGTACAAGTATCTGCAATACTTTTTAGTATTAATGTAAATAAATCACATTGTGATTGTGTTGGAATCCTCAGGGGCGTAGGCCGCGTAGCTTCCATTGTGGCAATGAGGCAACTGCCTCACTAAATTTTTCAGCAACATTTCCCTTCCCATAATTTATGTGATTTAACCACTCAAGGTGAAATCCGTTTATCAAAGTGCCTTTAAGCTTTTTAGTACTTCGGCTTTTGGAGGTATCATTCCGGTCCTGGCCTTGAATAAGTGCCATCCTGTTCTCGGGGATTTAGGGTTATTAGTGGAACCCAAACACCAAAACCAGTGATGTCGAGCGCAAAAAATCAAGTTCCTGCAAAATTTCAAAGAGTATCCTAGCGTCAACGACAATGCCAAAAAGAAAGCGTGATTCGACGTCTTTACCAAGAAGGCTCGCCAAGCGCAACAATGGCTCCCCCCCCCCCTCTCTCTCTGGCCAGTCAAGGTCAACCTGGAACCAGGGAAAGCAGGAGCCAACCATCTTTTAGTTTATCTAATGAGCAGTTGCAACAGATTTCAGAGGCTATAGCAAATAACCTAAGCAAGCAGAGTGAGACTAACCCCCTAATGGCCATAGAGCCACTGGAAACCCCATTGGCCACATGGGAACAGAGTCAAGGTACAGAACCCATTTTGATAAATGACAGTTACCCTGCATTAACACCTAGCTACGATAATGATTAAGGCCATGAAGTGTAAAATGTTTTAAAACTTAAAATTTTTAATGGCGAGTACACTTTTTTGAACTTGTTAGCCGAAAATTAACATGGGGTCGATCCAGATAATGAGGTAAGATATTTTTCCAAATAGAGGTAAACAAAAAACAAGCAAAGGTTATTGACAACATTCAAGTATGGACGGATGTTTTTTCTCATTATAAACGCATCCATATACTAGTATATGCCTCAGCCCATCCCGAGAGCAGAGTTCAGTTGTTCAAATTTATTCATACTATTAGGTTAGGGGCAAGTAGAGGAAAGACACTCGGGCGGAGCAACAATGACAATGAGTTAAGGCTCAAAAAGGAGGCTAAGCCATCTCTCTCATTTGCTGTTGTCGATCAGGAGCTTTGGCTCTTGTATATATAAAGTTCCCTTAGCACTCGGATTTCCTCAAAACCCCTTTCCCTTCTTAAGTGTTGTGAATTCAATTACAATGACATATGTGTAAATGTGTAAATACAAGCATGAAAGTATGGTATGTTCACATAACATCCCTACATTAAACACAAGACACCTTCAGACTCTAGTTTACATTTTAGGTCAACTGGTCTGCAAGCATCATGGCGGCCTCAGGTACCCGGGAGACCCACAACACCGAGCTAAGCTATTTGAGCACCTCTTACCCAATCAGCAATACCTCAGTAATATTGCAACAAGACCTATCATTGTACCTAGATTAGGCAAATTATTAGCATATTGCCAACTTATCTTGGTAGCCTTAGAACTTTTGCAGGGTTTTACAAATGGTTTTAGGTTGTGTTACGAAGGTCCTCGAGTGGCCACTGCGCGGGTATGTTAAAAAAGCATATCAGTAATTTCTCTGGAAATTTAGACTTTTTGAAGAAAATTTAGTTTTATAAATTATCAAAACCACTGATAAACGTAACCTGTTATTTACTAGTGCATACAGATAAAAGCGTGTCTAACACAAAGACGTGCATCACCGCCATGGCATCACGTGACTTCTATTAATAGCAAAATTTTCCTTAATAAAAAGGCTTACAGAACAACAATACCCCAGAGTTTGATAAATTCTTTGAGTATATAATATAGCTGAAAAACATCTAATTTGTCTAAAAAAAAAAGTGCTGCTAGAATCCCATTATCTTTTCAATAAAATATTTATTCCACACATTCGCACGAAACCTCACCCTATGTTTTGAATTTTATACATGTGAATCGAAATATTTCGTACAACCATGCTTAACTCGGGATCCTAGCAGCACTTTCCTAATTTGTCAAAACGCAAACTTTCAATCTGTACAAATCGTATGTTTTGAAATATCAAGCTTATTGTTGTTCTGTTTTGGTCAATAATGACAGACGATAGGCCGACCGGGATACGTATATAGGTAACTGTCTTCGAAAGAGAATATAATCGATGAAAATAAATTAGCATACTTGTTTAATTAATTGAACTCTTTATGAATTTATCACAATATTTCCGATATTTCCTTTTAAGCTCCATTTTAAGTATCTTTGAACATGCCGTCTTAGCCAAATTCTCCTTACACAACATGATCAATTTCCATGTTACTTGATGTACACATATGATGTCATCGGTGGTAGATTTCAATCATAATGATAGTTACAGCATAATAAAATAAAAACATTTATTTTTTTTAATGTTTACACACATTTTTATTCATTTCCTAGAGTTAAATTACATCCCTAAATACAAATATTACGAAAATCCGTGTTCTAAAATTGACGTCATCTTGCCTACAGTGACGTCACAATGCAGCACTGATTTAGCCAAGGTAGAATATTTTGTATGCTTCCTTATTACCCCTGCGTGACTGTAATAATTTTAAATCCATATCTGGACTACAGTATTAAGCTATTAAATTAGTCGTTAATGAAATCATTTTAGGCAGAGTTGCAGGTCAATTTGATCAGCCCCCTCTACCGAACCTTAGGTTGACTGCAGTGGGCATGGAACAAAAGGAAGGGGGCATTTGCTGGTAATTTTAGAATGGGGGAGTTGGTTCAAAATTCAGCACATGACCCTGGTCACGCTATTCAAGACGGGGATGTAACTTATCACAAACAGAACAATCAAGTCAACATTGTCCTTAAACACTCCAAAACTGATCAAGAGGCGAGGGGGGCAATAATTTCACTAACAGCCACCTTTCAGGCAGTATTCCCAGTGCGTCTAGATTTACCATTTATGCACTAAAGACCTAGCATCTATTCAGCATTTTTTGGCCACATCTCAGGTAGTCCAGTGACAAGGTATCAGGTGTCATATGTTTTCAATTTGGCCTCAGAAAAATTTGGGGTTAAGCAAGCAAACTTGCAAAACTCACACCTTCCGCATAGGCTTAGCTTCAACTGCCTGGGCCAATGCGGCCATCTATAAAGACATTGCCATTAAGGGTAGAGGGAAATCTCAGTGTTTGTTCAAGTACATTAGGAGTTAACATGTTAATAACTCTAGCATCATACATCTCCCTATTTTTCCCTTGTCAAATCTTTGTAGATGTAAAGAGAATATGGATCATCGGGTCTTCCACTGTTTAACATGCATTATATTATGCCAGAAAATCAGTATTTGGCACCAACTTAGAATTAAACCGGCGCAATGCTGCCATATTCTAGCTTAGAACATTAGAACAAAATTAGAACATAACTCAAGGTAGAAAATGCTCCTCACATATTAGTTACTCATCGCGGGGGAAATAACATAGTATAGTAAGAGGTAAGTCTACTGATTTACTTTTCAGAATAAAAGAAGTATTACAAAAAATTAGTTAATTTCTACCATCAACGTGATTAATATGGTCACAAATACTGCCACGTTTTTATTGGAGGGGGTATTAACCGGTCTGCTATGGGGAGAATAAGAGTAAGAGGAAATATAGCCATGTGGCTATCCACTTTTTAAGGTCTTGGGGTAAGTACATCAGTTATCCAGATTTACATAGGGTCAACACTGGCATATTTTCTAAAGATAACGTTCACCTTTCTGAGATGGGTAATAACTTGTTTTTGTATCGATTGTAATAGGCTTTGCAAGTCTTCTTGATTAACAACTCAGTTCACGTGTCACCAAGAGATGGGAATAATGGACCATAGCTGCGCCATAACTAAGATTTTAGTCA
The DNA here is from genome assembly GCF_032062105.1 of Saccostrea cuccullata. Lineage (NCBI taxonomy): Eukaryota > Metazoa > Mollusca > Bivalvia > Ostreida > Ostreidae > Saccostrea > Saccostrea cuccullata. The sequence goes on along the minus strand of NW_026918401.1, from coordinate 74,003 downwards.
TGGTTACTATTTCATTTACTGTCCATAGACCATATGTATTTGTATCGATCAACGTGCACCAAGTCAATTTTACTCTTTCCCATAGACTGTTGAGGGTCTATGTATTTGTATTGACATAAAGTCTTTATTTTCTTGGTCATTTTACTTTACCAAGTATTGATTATTGTCATAAATTACACTATTGGGGGACATAAACATGAGATAGGTAATTATCAATTTCAATATCGACCCCCTTTTCTGTCCATAGACTGTTAAGGTCTATGAATTTGCATTGACATAAAGTCTTTATTTTCTTTGTCATTTCATTTTACAAAGTATTTATTATTATCAAAAATTACACTATTGGAAGACATAAACGTGAGTTAGGTAATTATCAATTTTGATATCGATCCCCTTTTTGCCCATAGACTATCGATGGTCTATGTACTTGCATTTACATAAAGTCTTTATGTTCTTGATCATATCATTTTTCCAAGTATCGATTATTGTCATAAATTACACTATTGGAGGACATTAACTTGAGTTAGGTAATTATAAATTTTAATATCGATCCTTTTTTTTTCCTCCCGACTGCCCTACTGGCGGCGCAGCCAATGCTAAAAGCATAGGCTCGTGGCGGATATTTGTTTCACCAGTAGTGCCTATCTATATACTTACTATATGACTTGGTGCACAATTGATTGAATTTTGTGATTATTGTCCAAGCAGGCGAGCATATGTTCCCAGGGCTCACCGTTCATGCTTGTTTATTTGTGGGGATGACAAATCAAGGCAAGAATTGAGGCATGGCTCCCTTATTTGTTTATTAGTGGAGATGCCAAATCAAGGCAAGAGTTGATGCCTTTTATTTGTTTAATGCAGCAGTGGCCTATATCGCCAAATAAATATAAATAATTAAATAAAAGTATTTTGTTATCTTTAGTATAAAGGCCCAATGTAAGGGCATCTTTTGATAATGTGATTTAACCACTCAAGGTTAAATTCGATTATCAAAGTGTCTTTAAGCTTTCTAGTACTTCAGCTTTTGAGGTATCATTCCGGTCCTGACCTTGCATTAGTGCCATCCTTTTCTCGGTGATTTAGGGCTATTAGAAGAACCCAGGCACCAAAATCAGTGACGTCGAGCGCAAAAATCAAATTTCTGCAAAATTTCAACCCCAACCCCTAACCAAGCCCCTTAATAAAAGTAATATGTGAACGAAAATTATCTGCTGCTTTGTCGTGATTTGTTCTGTTTTCTTTTTCAGATAATATAAAGTCTTAATCCATACCCACAGCAAGGACTTGTCCAAATCGCCATCGCTGAAATCACATCCTACCTGGAGGAACATATTGCCCAAGCGGATATTTGTTTCACCAGTAGTGCCTAACTATATACTTAATATATGACCTGGCGCACAATTGATTGCATTTTGCAATTATTGTCTAAGCAGGCGAGCATCTGTTCCCAGGGCTCACCATTCATGCTTGTTTATTTGTGGAGATGCCAAATCAAGGCAAGAATTGATGCCTGGCTCCCTTATTTGTTTATAAGTGGGGATGCCAAATCAAGGCAAGAATTGATGCCTGGCTCCCTTATTTGTTTAATGCAGCCGTTGCCTATATCGCCAAATAGATATAAATAATTAAATAAAAGTATTTTGTTATCTTAAGTATTAAGGCCCAAGGTAAGGGCATCTTTTGATAATTGATAATACATCGCAGAAAACATTGCTTAAAACCGAATGTTTTATTATCATTTAAATGATCGTATAAATTACTGTTACTCGCACTGTTAAATTATTCGCACTCTATAGTTCTAAACTTAAGCCTATTTTTTTTTTTTTGGGGGGGGGGGGAATATATATAATTTTATATACATAAATATATTTGTTATACCTCTACTGTAATTACACTATATATAACTAATATCACCAAACTCTCTATTTCCCCGTGAAGAGACAATATCCCTCATCTGAGGAGCGTTCAAATAATCTCGAGTCTTTGATGTTATTAGCAAGGTACAGTAACTATGACTTTAAAACAATTCGATATGTGATGTCAAAATCATACTTGATTTCTAGCAAAATAAAGAAAACGTTAATTCTTCGAAATGTCAGTGAAATTACTTTTAAAAGATAATTCAAGTGTTTTAGGACACGATGTATTATTTATCATACAATCTGTTTAACCTCTTGCATTCGTAATTATGCCTCTGTAGTGTTTATTTTTTAAAATGTCGGAACATCTGGTAAAAAAAATTAAATCACCTATGATTATTTTGGTATAATAAAACAGTTATGGAATGTGAACTCGAAAAACAGCAAATTTATGGTTTCCCTCGGTAGGAAACTATTTCCCTTTGCGGCTTCGCCGCCTCGGGAAATAGTTTCCTTTCTAAGGGAACCACAAATTTGCTATTTCCCTCGTACCCATTCCATAACTGTATAGTATGGAACACAAGAACAATGGGCAGACAAAGTTAAAAACCGTTTGTGGAATAAGGAAATATGAAAGTCTAGAATCGCCGTCAAATATTTCACAAACCTTGTAAACTAGTGAATAATTTTAGTATTTCCCAAATGATGTCGAATTCAGTTACTGATTTCGTAAATAAAAAGGCCCGTAACTCTAAAAATCAAGCATTAAACATTAAGGGGGGGGGGGGGGTAAATTCACTTGATATCAACTTCTGTACGCAAATTTTCAAACTTTTGTTTAAGTTAAAAGCATAAAATTGAATGATTATGAATTGGAAATATTTATAAAACCCTAGAACACGCACAGAAATAGAACCTTTTTATAAAAATAAGATCCCTTGGTTAGTTTTGGATAAATACGAATCGTTTTCTAAAATGCGTCTTTTTATTCATTTAAGTCCAACTGGTTAGATAAAAGAGGGTGCATTTTTTTAATACGTGTTTTTCCTTGAAATAAATATCTATAAATTCATCTTAGTCTAACAACCCCCCCCCCCCCCCCTCAAAAAAAAAAAAAAAAAAAAAACACACATGCACACACACCCTACTCAAGTGATAGATATTCAATGTCTACTTTAATACACTTAATGAGTAAAATCACTTATTAGTATTAATCAAATTATTTAGTTAAATTATTGAGAAGTTTGGAAAATAAACAACATATTCTGGATTAGATAAACAATAAGCAGTATGCATGTTTATCTAAGTAATATTGTTAAGAAGGCTTAAATAGTTTAGAATTTTGTACATGTAGGTTTGCAAGAGGTTGATTGTATCTTCATGAAAAAAATTAATAATAATATTCTACTGGAATAGTAGAATTACAATTATCAATTTTAAAAAAGATATGCAATACGTAGAGGTATATTCGTTTAATTACGCTTTTGACACGTTCCCTCCCCTGTAAAGTCCGTAGTCCGTAGTACGCTGTCAGGTGTACGTGATTCCGAAAATGTTCATTACATATATCAACCCTCCACAGTTTATAAAACAAAAGTTACACTGCATTTTATAACAGACTGTTACATGATATGCTTGTTTATTGCACATAGAAAGCGTAAACACATTCCAAAATGTAAGCTCCCAAGTGACCAATATATAGGATTCTCTGATTTTTTCACAAAATATGACACAAACATACCAAAACTTATTTTTTTTATTCCAGGGATCAGTCCTTAATGTCAGTCTAGTAATATTAATCTTTTTTTCTTCAGTACTTTTAAAGAAATGGGTTAAAATAGAATCCATAGGTGTTTTGTCCTACCTTAAGTAACACGTTTTAATTTTGTTTTCAGACATGTTTTCCAAAATAGGCATAATTTTAGAGCATTGAATATAGCTACTTACCTCATGATACGATTTTCTTGTAATAAGTCACTACAAATACAGTCCCAATGCCATACTAGGAATAAAAACGAATGGGTAGATATATACATCTCACCAAACTGCCCTTTAAAGCTTAAGAGGAAGGACTGTACAAATTTAGGAAAGAAACTTCTTTCATCAGAAAAAAACCCAAACCAGGTTTAACTTTCGGTTTAAATCTATGGTTCACTAATACTAACATGAGTGACAAGTATTAGAATAACCTTGATTTTTTTTCTGCGCAGTCTCTAGGACAATTTTGTTTTCAGTATAGATGTTGATTTATTAGTTAAATTAAGGATATAAACCATAGCATTGGTAAGTTAGAAATTCGATTTATGATTCTACAGTATAAAAAGAGATATGATTGGCCCCATGAGAAAAGGTCCTTATTGCAATTTTTACATGTTTTGAGGTTTTTATGGATTCTAATAAAGCAAGGTTAGAAGTTACTGAATATGAATTTTTGTGGCCCTACGACAACTCTAAAAATGTTTTTTCTTCATTTATATTGTTGATACTTTAACAGATAAATAATGACGTCATTTTACTTTCGCCCAACGTCAAACGTCAAGTTTTCAGAGTGAACACGATTTTGAATTTTCATGGTAACGTTACTATGATAAGGATGTATATTAATGAGTATTTCCAGAATTTTTTTTTTTACTTGATAAATTTTCTATTTTAATAATTGTATAATACCAATAATAATTTAATAGTAATAGATGTATGTATCATCCATCAATGAAAGTAACTGTTTGTTTTACATTTCGCTGTGCTGTGAGAAGCAAAGAACTTTTGTTTACTTTCACAATACTGAAATATTCATTTTATGTAAAGAATTGTTTGAGAAGCTTACAGAATTCATTCGAAAATCATGACCCTCGACAGGTCAAGGTGTCAACTTTTTATTTGAATACAGTATAACGAGATAAAGCTTTTTAAATATGTGAAAGTTAAACAAAAATTTCAAAAAAGTCCTCGGGAACAACAATGAACAAGATGCTTCTGGGTTGTAAAAATTTGTTTATTCGTGTGTTTTTTTTTTCTCTAAATATAAAGACGGAAAAAATGTGAAATGTAATTTATTATTGTATACACTGTACACCAATTTAAGTTTTTTTTAATTTTTTAAGACTCAATAGTTTTAGAAGAACACATATTCCAAATCTATATACACATTGTACATATACAAATACTCAGTATCTAATTATTTCTTAAAACAATTTTTGCCTATATAATTTCATTTAATAAAACCATTTTATCCTAATATAAAATGAAATCCATTTGTACTTTTTTTAATTGTAATATCAAATAGAATACACATGTAACAGTATTCCATTAAATTAAGGAAAAACTGTCTAATTATTTTTGTTGTTTTTTTTCATGATATGATCAATCGAGTGGTTTGCGTGATAGGTGCTACAAGTCCCGCTTCTGTCACTATTTGTCCCACTCCGTACATATTCTTTTAAACCGCACCTATCAATGAACCAGTGGATTTATGTAGAAATGAATTATTTTTACTATTTGTAATTTTATCTCGAACAAAGACATTGAAAATGTAAATATTAAATCATAAACAAGGGATACTGTAAGCACTGAGCTTATTAACCCCCGCCTCCCATACCTTTATAATGGCAAAATCCATGTTTTTTTTATCTCTTGGAAACACGAAATAAGCTTCAGTATCATAATACAAAATAAAATAGGAGGTGCACAGTGACATTATGTATATTAAAGAATCAGTGAAAGTACCATTAATTTTTTCTTGCGGATGAGAGAGGGGTACCCTTCAATATTTTAGAAAGAATGGCATTGTTCATTTTTTTGTTATGCGAAATCCGAAATATATGACCGTTCAAAAAGTAAAATAGGAGGTGCATAAGGGCACTATATAACGAAGAATCTGTGAACTATAAGTTTCAATAAAATTCAAACCTTGGTATAAGAGGAGTTGCGGATAAAAGAAGGGTATTCCGAAGCGTAAAAGACAGATCACTATATACCCTCCATTTTTTCAAGCGGGAGTATAATAATTATGAATTCCTTGTTGTTCTAGATCATATAGGTCAATTAAAAGAATTTTTCCGGGAGGGGTCAAAAAATTAATTGGAAATTTGATATTCATACCATCCATGCGTGGATCTAGAGGGATTTGGGGGGGGTCTGCGCTTCTGCGCACAGATTGTGCAGAATTATTTTTTTTTTACTTAACCAAATAAAAATCTCCCTTAATTAGAATAGGCTTAGCTCTCTTCGAAAGCACGGATCTATGTGATATTGGTATAAAAAGTCACTGGCCGATATGAAGTAAAAAGAAGCCGACGACTAACCCCACCCCCTCCACACACACGCACACACCCACCCTTACACATACTATTTAGTTTTTTTCTTTTCGAAATGAGTTTATTTTTTTTATTTTATTTATTCCTTTATCCGTTTAATTTTATTTTTGCTTGTCAAGAAATTACTAGTTGGATTTTTTTTTTACGAGATGGTGTTATGTGATGGCGTGTGTAGAATTCTAACCATTGTTATTGTTTTCTAATGTAATGTTTATCACAGGATTTTTTTTACCTATATTTAAATTCATAAAATATTATTTCGCTTACATTTTTTCACGGCAATTTGGGTAATTATATTATACAAACCAATAACTGATGAATATAGTTTCAAAAATAAAACGAGTTATAGTCTGGTCCTGATTTTTAAAAAGAAGGCTAGAAATAACTTCTAACGGCAAATAATTATTATTTGGTCCAGCATAGTTTTTTTAACCTATTTCGAGTATGCTGAATCCGAAAAAATATGCTGGCTTTCATAAAAATGGCGTTAAAGAGGTCAAAATGGCGATTCAAAATGGCGGATATCCAATTTTTCTAATTTTCTCTTAATGTCGTTCAAAATGGAGAAGTAATAAATGAATATCTCACTGAGTGTAATAAAACTATAAAAAGTATAATAGGATGCTAACATTATTAGTTTAACTCAGAAAATTTAGTCGTTTCTACACTCAATTCGATTTTTTTCTGATTTTTTTTTTTTTTGTCTGTTGTTTCTATATTATCCTTTGTTCAGGATTTTACATTTGCAAATATCCATACACTGCAGATTTGTATTTTTCCCTCTACATTTCACTATTCTACAATTGAATGATAGTGCAGCTGTAAGTTAAAAGTCTAAATGACGATTTAAAATGGCGGATACTCATCTTTATCTTCAAATTATTTAATTCTTAATGTCGTTTATATATGAGAAAAGATTTGTTAATATCTTACTGAGCGTAGTATTACTATGTAAAAATGACAATAGAACACTATTTTGATCACTTTAAATCGGAAAATTTAGTTTGAATTTGAAATGTGTTAAATAGCTCAAAATGGCTATTAAAATGACGTCTTATACTTTCGAATTTCGTAAAATACCCAAACTGCTTAATTCTGGTTCGTTTTGCAGAGAATAAATTACAGTTTGTTTTTCTGTTCATGAAATAATGTTCAAATATGCAAAGAAAGTTGGAGGATATTTTTGCTAATGACTATTGATTTTTATAATACGGATTTTTGTTTAATTACTTCTATTGTTAAGATAAATTTTTGACGACAATTCCGAAGACATTTTACCTTTTACCTGTCTCACCATGATTCTTCATATAAAAAGTTAATAATATCATACAATAATTGCTGTTTTGAGGACAATATGTAAATAAAGCTACCCCAAGAGCAGTATCCCCCGAGCATTAAGGCGAGTTGTTGGGAATTTTTGATATATTTTAAGTCCAGTGTAGAAAAAAAATCTTTATTTTCATGTGGAAGGTCTAGTGTAACATAAATTGGTATGATTTTTAAAATGATTGACCACGACCAATTATAGGGCTGGTAATTGTTACATCATATAAATCTGAATATACCATAATATCCAAATATAAATATTTTTATTAAGAATTATCAGTATAATATAGTAAATATACATAAACCATAAATTTTCCTGATTGTCCAGCTCTGATTCTGTGTCCCTACATTTGCGTTTTGTTATTCTCAGTCAAAAATTCAACTGCATTTCATGCTGTGAACGGATAATTTTGTACTGAACAGTGTATGTAAATTTAAAAATTTTGAAATTTACAAAATCTGAAAGAAGAAATTGTTTGTGTTCAATCTCTCCCCCCCCCCCCCCCGATTCTTGATACAACCTTACACTATACTATCAAAGAAGTGTGGATCAAGTTTCCTTGTAAACTTCTTGAAGTGTTCAAGAAAATTTTGTTCTCAAGAGAAGTGTTGACTAGATCGAAATCAGAAATGGCTTAGGCCTATTGGTACGAAAGCTTGTAAGTGATAGGAATCACGAGGAATCTGCAGGCGCTCTTAAATTGCATAATGTTACAACTTTTCTCACCAAAATATGCACAGAATGCGATTTCAGATGATCAAGTTTTAGAATTTTCTTGCTAATAGAATAATCTTTTTACCCTAAATGACAACAAATCTATACGAGGTCACATGGGAGACCGGGGTATCATTTAGTGAGCTAATTGCTCACAGTACCTCTAGTTCATTTTGCATAAGATTTTGAATAAAAAAATAGACTTTTAACATTTGAACATAAATGTGTTGTTCCTTGAGTGTTGGTTGATTGATTGTATATTGTTTAATGCCGAGTCGGCAATTTTTTGGCCATGTTTCGGCGGACTATCAGTTTAATTAATCGGTTTTTGAAGGATTTTGGTTTCTCTGGCGGCCCCCAGTGAGCTAACTCTCTTTCGAACTCCAGAGAAACGATCTTTAACATGCCAAGGGGGTTGTCATCCTTGACACGGGTCACCATTTTACTTGAGTGTTGAAAATACCAAAATACCGAAGACAGGCTGAAACATATACCAAATAAAGCTGGAATAGAAGATGTTAGGGGATAGTATACAGTTCTTATAGGTGCTAAAAAGCTAGAACAAAGTGTTCAATGAAATCGACAAGAATTTCTTCATTTGTATTTGATGGTGTCCCGAGGGATGTTGAGGTAGAAGTGCGAGTTGATAATGATAGGATTCGGGAGTGATTTTAGGTGGACGGGGGCTCAAAGGCTTTGGAACACGCACGGTCAAATACGAAGGGGGGAAATTTGAAAACTCTTAGGTCGAGTTTGTTTTAACTATTTCCAGAAAAAATTGAATCGTTTCAAGTATTTTTTGTTCATACTTAATGGACTTAACAATATACTATATATTCTATATATATAAAAAACAAACTGTAATTTATTTTCTGCAAAACGAACCAGAATTAAGCAGTTTCTACGAAATTCAAGTGTATCAGACGTGACTAAATTTTCCGATTTAAAGTGATCAAATTAGTGTTCTGTTGGCATTTTACATAGTTGTACTACGCTCAGTAAGATGATCACAAATCCTTTCTCCTATGTAAACGGCATTTAGAAATAATTTTTTAAAAAGATAAATATCCGCCATTTTGAATCGCCATTTTGACTTTTAACTTACAGGTGCGCCATCATTCATTAGTAGAATAGTGAGATGTAGAGAAAAAATACAAATCTGCAGTGTATGGATATTTTCAAATGTAATATCCTGAACAAAGCAGAATAAAGAACAATAGACAAAAAAATCAGAGAAAATTCGAATTAAGTGTAGAAACGACTAAATTTTCTGAGTTAAACTAATAATGTTAGCATTCTATTATCATTTTTAATTTGTATTACACTCAGTGAGATATTCACACATTATTTCTCCTTTTTGAACGATATTAAGAGAAAATTAGAAAAATTGGATGTCCGCCATTTTGAATTGCCATTTTGACCTCTTTACGCCATTTTCATGAAGGCCAGCATATTTTTTCGGATTCAGCATACTCGAAATAGGTTAAATAAGTATGCTGGACCAAATAATAATTATTTGCCGTCAGAAGTATTTGCAAATCTGCAGATTAAGCCAAACTTTTTGAACAAAAGTTTTTAACATTCCTTAAAATAAATATATATAGTCAAACCAATAGAGATTTTTTTTTTCATTTTCCGATATTCTCTTGCTTTGAAAATTCGATTTTTCATTGAAATTTCATTTCATTATCCAAAAAATCGATTAAATATAATCTCTCTCTCTCTCTCTCTCTCTCTCTCTCTCTCTCTCTCTCTCTCTCTCTCTCTCTCTCTCTCTCTCTCTCTCTTATCAAATAACTACATGAATATAAGAATGATCTATCTTTCGTTTAAAACAATTTTATTTCCAAAGGTAGTTTTTGCTTGTTAATATTAATTGAAAGAAACAACAACAAAAATAAGGTTGAACAACATTTTTCAACTTTTTTCATCTAATTTATGAGCATCATTATTGAAAAAAATAATTAAAATTAAATTCAGATAAATTCATGTCAAAATAAGTAGATAAGCATGAATATAACATATTTCGTAAATTGAAAGTTTGATTCAATTTTGCATCTATTTCTGTTCTATATTGTTTTAAAATACATGTATGTAGTTTCCGTATTGTGAAACACTTTTTTTTTTCAAATACATGGTAAAACGTTTGAACTGCTAATAAATAACATGTTTAAAAAATATTTTTTATACTATGGGAGCAAATTTCAATTAAGATTGTGAGTTGAAAACTAAAAAAAATTAAATTTAAATGAATGACCCTCTCTGGTACCCCTTTAGTATTTCGATCGATTGTCAGAGTTACCGCTCCTGTTTTTATTAACAAATTTTCGCCTCTGTAATTCCATTATTTTGCAAGATTTGGGAAACTTATAAGGATACTTTTCGTCTCTCTAGGAGGAAATGTGTTTAGGTTTCAAATTCTTTTAGCATTAAAGTATTTTACAACAAAAATATGGGAGAACATGCACCGATTATTCAATGTTTACATGATTGATGTAAATACTGAGAATGCTAGGGCTGATCTCATATACAGAAACGATTTCCTTTCCAATATTTTGATAGAATACCCGTGCCTTATACATTACTTCAATTTTGTCTATACCAGTAAATCAAATATTTGCATTTTTTTACCCATATTAATTTTTTTAGAAAATAACTTGTCTATATAAGCGCCGTCTATACATGCATGCATAGGAAATCAATAAATCAGAGACATTTACTTCAGAAATAAGGTATCATTTTTAAACATCTATCGGGATATAAATACGGGTGTACGAGATTAAATTCCATAAAGCCTGAAGGGCTTTATGATGAATTTGATCTCGTGACCGACCCGTATTATAGCCCGATAGATGTTTTAAAATGATACCTTATTTCTTAAATATTTACATTTGTGACTTATTCGTATTTTATATTTACCTGATTGTGACTTGTAACGTGTGAAATGCATTATTTTTCAAACCCAACGGCATGTATGTTATCCACTGAACGCGCATCGACCCTTTATGACGTCACTGAGAAATTACGTCGAACGATTATCTATACGCACATCTATGACCTCTTGACCCCCTACCTGTATTTATACAGTTATAGATACGCATTGCTTTCAGTAGTGTTATATAAAGGAAAACATTTGCAAATGTAAATATATGTATATATAGCGATATAGCAAGATCGATGTAGAGAAACGGGTCTCAAATTGTAAATAGGCCTTCATTTAAATTAATACCAGTGGCCCGGAATAGAGTATAAAATTCAGAATTAAAAATAAAAAAACTATTTTTTTGTTATACATGTTATATACAATGGTCAAGAACCACAAAAAAAACTGACGTGTCAAAGCGTAAACACGTGTATATAAAAAAAAATCTGCGACGACGCTCACCGTCTGCAACGTCATATCTTTATGACGTTATTTCTCTGTTCTAGAAAAATTGCCATAAGGACCTTTTGTCGTGGTGGCAATCATATAAGATATGATTTATTAACATTCGAAGATACGGTTGAATATATATTTTTGAAATGAAATGGCACAGACATAAAAAAAATAAATTCGCATTACAACTATCTGCTTCAAAAATAATCTATAAACCGTTATATCCACACTTTTATAAGTTGTTTTTATAATGCTGACAGACGTTTTTGATACTATATGTTAGTTCATTATTTATTAACTGAATTGACGGCGGATTGTCCTTTATTTCCTGATCATGACAGAGAGCATGCGGCGGGTACGACCGGTCGTTGAGGGATACTTACTCACCAATCGCACTTGTTCTATCTCTGATATATTTTGGAGGGCCTCTACTCCTATTCTGTATTGTTTTATGAACTTTTGATCTTTTAATTTATTCCTTATTTCAATATGTTTCATTCTATGGCTGTGTTTTCTCAAGTTTACTTTTTACTTTGTCGCTTTGGTTTTGATAGTTTTTCTCTGTGGGGCAAACAACGGAAATTAACAAGTTTCGAGTAAAAAAAATATTATTTTTAAATCTATGCGTGTCGTGTATGGTAGTTTTTTTTTGGCTTAAGTGTGAAAAAATAGTGTATGTCTGAGAAACTGGCTGGAATATATTTCAAAGACATGTCTTTAATTTATCTTTAATAAGGAAAGAAACAAATGAGTCCATGGCTGCTCATTTCCATGCAGGCGTACACACAATAGATGATTTTTATTTACACATTTGTGTAATACTGAGTTATTTGTTTTATAGATATATATTTACATATGCTTTAAAATCATCTCTCACATATACCTCACCTTGTATGTGTAGTACTAGTATTTTAAATAGTTAACTATTATTATCATTATATTATAGTAACTCAAGTAAAATATTGCCTTTTGCATTTATTTTATATACTTTCAACTTATTTTTTCCTCCTTAGCATATAAGTGAATATATTTGAATTATGGGCTTTTGGGATTGGTTGAGGAGCTTATTTGGAAAGAAAGGTAAAACTGGACTAAGATAGCCTAACACTGTTTGGAGCTATGTTATTCCTTGTTTTTATTTTTATTAGATTGTATCCGATCTTTACAATAAATTACAATACACACATCTTATTGTTAAATACTTTGCTTCAAATATAATGTTGTATAATTTTGACTCAATACAGACGAACCAGAAGGTCAAATAAAGGAACTCAAAGACAAGATTTCACGCCTAGATGGTTAGTAGATTTTTTAAACGTTAATGTTTTTTAATGTTTTTTTTAATCTAATTTCCTTTCTTATCAAACCATATATATACTACACAATTTGTATATAATTTAGATCTACATCAGAAATCAAATATTTTCAAAAGGTAAAATTTTCGTGGTTTCAAGAAGAAATTAAATCCCCACAAGCTTTGTATTTGATTTCACTGTGTATAATTTATTTTTTCTGTTTTTGAAGTTGTTGTAATTACTTACTATTTTTCTAAATTATTTTACATAAACATTGTATTTTATATATTGTATAGTTTTTTTTCGACAGTAGTTATTAGTACTAGGTATTTTTAAACATCTATATAAATATAAATTATTTGCACTGTTAATCTTGCTAGATATACTAGTATTCATTTATCGATACAGTTCCATGCACATATTAGCTCATGTAGTCCTCGCACAATGTCACTTTGTATCAATACATCGTTGCTTAAGGATGCAACAATATATATTTGAAAACTGATTGTGTAACTAAATTTAATTTCAACTCAAAATCTCAAAACATAATTTATACATAACAATTGGTAATTCTTTGATATGCTTGTAGCTGAAAGCTTTTGACAGTTCCAACACGTTTTTATTGTTTCTTCTCAAATGTACATTTATCTGTCTTTGCATCCATTCTTTTTAAAAAAGTCTTTTTTCTTGACAAAACACAGAAACATTGTAACTACTGTATTTACTGTACATTAAATACACAACTAATGATATCAGTATTTCTCACCAGTTCAACTCCTTTCTGTGTTAAATGCTTGTACTTTCTGAAATAAAGCATCTGAAATTGGAACTGCATGATTTAAAGTTCAAACTGTAAATAAAATATAAATATGTTCCTTTCATTAGTAAAAATTAACTTATTTAAGTACTACATAATACGACACTTCCTTTCTTAATCCATCTTGGTATGATTTCTTTATGCATCCATTGTCCTTTTTCATGCTATTTTTGACAAAATCAAGACTAATTTAATTGGAAAATCAGCAATAATATCAAAAAAAGCTTGATTAACTTAAATTGTATTTTCCGATGCAATTTAGTTTTGTTCTTAAACTAATATTTATTTTAAATTTGAATACCTGGAATAAGTTATTAACTAGCTACATGTACATTGTAAAAAGCCCATAAAAGACATACATTTGCAGGTTAATATTTATACAACATGTCACATTGTACATACTTCTAAAAATTCAATAGCAAAAATAAAACAAAAAGAAGTGTGATATCATATTTTATTTATTTATGCACCAATTCACATCAAATGCATGATAAAACTTCAAATCAAAAATATTCACTTGCCAAAAAATATTCGAAATCTGAAGGAAGTTGTCATTTCCACAGTTTTATTTTTCTTTCTTTATTGCGTATTAAAAACGATATACATGGTAGAAACAGCCACATAAATATCGAGATAAAGAAAACAAATGTTCACCTGTATTATACCTCTTAGGAACTGGTTTTATTGAGATATGTTTACGATAATTTTAATTTTTTCACAGACCATCTTTTAATAGTCTTAATTGCAAAGTTTGCAAGGATAATATTTTGTTCCACATATTTTGCATTTTACTGTTTTTACTTTGAAAAGGGTAAAGTTAAAACAAAAAGCAAAAGAAACATTGACTACTTTTTGATCAAAATATCACGCAGATTTAATAATAAAAAAAAATTAATAAATTGTTCACGTGTTCTTTAAAAAATAATTGCAATGTTCTACATGTATATAAATTATTTCAAGATACTCTTACTCTGAAAGCATTAAGGTCAAGATCTAGTAAATGAAAGGTGCCTACAGATTTATCAATCTTGAGAAATAAATTCCTTTATTGATGCTTTACAACTTTAGCATGGTCAAATAAGGTGTTTCGGGGCCTAATTTATAGGTTAACAAAATGAAAATCTGTATTTTATACTGTCATGATAATTATATAATTTAATTATTTTTATACAAATATTTCAGACGAGCTGGAGAACGTGACACAAGAAAGAGGTATTTAAATACTAAAAAAAAATTCTACAATTCTTCTCGACCCACTGCTGCTATTGTCATTTGATATTATGTATTTTTGAGTCAATTTATATACATTTAGATCTAATGGTACAAAAGAAACTTTTTTTTATATTCACAATACAAGGTTGATCTAAAATCCGTGGAAATTCTTCATATTTTATTTATTTATTGATGGAAGGGATTGCACATTACAAATGAGAATATTAAACACTAGCTGCAATATTGTAGCACTCACCATTTTTTCTTATTTTATGTTTTATTTAGAGGGCTACAATTCTGTAGCATCTATTTTTTTTATATTTACATTTACTTTTTTTGACCCTAACGAAAAGAATAATAAAAAAACGAGTGATAAATACATATAACACACAAGACCAAATCACCAAAGTCTGTCTGGCGTATGAATACAGGGACTACGCCGTTACAGTTTAAACAAAGCAAACAATTCATGTGTTGTACGATGCATTTGTATTTCTTTGTTACAAAAATATAGTCTATCATTATAGAATGAAAAATTAAATAAAATTTTAATTATTGTAATCTGTTTTACCGTGCACAATTTTCGTTTCCGGATCAAGCTGTTCCAAAGGCTGTTCTATCATGAAGGATAAGGCGGGAATTTTTAACAGAAAAATCAAAGTTGCGGAAAATACTGGGGATAAAAAAATGAAAATATAATCATTGAATTATATTTTTTTTTTCAAAGATACAGCCGCATAACTGCAATGGTGAGTGCAAACAAATTTCCATACATGTATCGCGCTAATGCGGGTTACTCAATTTGTTTGCACTCACCATTGCAGTTATGAGACTGCATCTTTGAAGAATTGATAAATTCCTTAATTAAATAGGGGCGACTGCAGGCAAAATAAATTGTTTTTACATTCAACTTACCTCTAATAAGTCGAAATGTTTATTCACTGTCAACAACATGTAAGATATCTCTGCATGTTTCGCAATTGTTCTACTCAGCAGCCATGACAGTTCACATTCAAGTATTACAATTGATTGACCTTTCATAAGCCTTTGTGTGAGAGTTTTACTGATTTAAGTGTATTAATTTATTTTTTAGTTCATAATGTATTGTTTATCCTTACATTTTTAATTAGAAATCGTCAAGTTTCGGTAAAGTTATAAGTTTTGTTAAAATTTTGGGAACACTCTGACTTAAACGTGAATCCATCTTATAGAGTCTGGAGAAAAATGTTTTAAGCAAATGGTGTGGAAAAAATAAGGACAAATAGAACTTTTATGAGGGTGATAAAAGGTGTGGCCGCTTTTTGGAGAACCATTTTTTTCCTACGTAGACAAATTGAGCGTGCTTCTGAAGTGGAAACACAATATTGAAAGATATTGTCATTATGAGTATTTTTTTAAATATAAGTGTAATGATATGAAAATATGTCAGTTCGAGAAAAACTGTCTTTTCTTTAAAATTGCGAAAAGGCAGGATTCTGTAGGATTACTTAGTCGAATTGGACGTGAAGGTGAGACGCACCTGTAACATGTATGTACCATACTTAACTTGACGCTACGTCGAAGCCTTCCCAGGCTTTTACATTTTCAGAAAGCTCGTGAAACCTGATAGGTAATTTGTGTTGCATGCTGATTTTATATTATAAATATGTATCCCATCCTTTTTATGACAGGCATATCATTGCCTGCTTTATGTTATATTTAATTTTAGAGGGTTAGATTGCATTATATGATACCTAAGATTTTTGTATTCTTTCGAAGTTTTTTTTTTTTCAGGTTTTGTCTACGCCCACCTCCTCCCCCCTTATAATATGTTTATATTTTTGTTTTGCGTCATTTCTTTTATAAATGACATTTTTTTTTCACTTTCAATTCTCTGTTATTTAAGTAATGTTTTTAAGTTTTTTGTAGGTTATTGGTATGTGAACCACCCAGACTTTTCACGTAGGCATATTTCATGAATAGCGCTTCATGAAAAATATGCCTACGTGCAAGTCTGTGTGATTCACACACCAATGATTCACACTGAACTTAAAACATTCCTTATATTTACATTTTACATGTTTGGAAGCAACTAAAATATACTCAATATTTGAATTTCTCGCTGCCCTATATCATTGCATTTTACTAACGTCGCAGCAGCCTCATTGTGAGGTCAGTCACGTTAACGCATGTTTTTCCATGTATAGGCCTATTTCTACGCGTGAGTATAAACGAAAATGGTTTTAAAATCAATTTCACAGTTGGCTTACTAGAAAAAGATAGCAAATGTAATATTTTCTTTTTAATCCATCAAAAACTAGCTCAGTTGACTTGGCTTCCATTTATAACACTGGAACATAAATAAGTTGTTATAATTATTAACAATAATAATATCCTTTATGTGACAGAGTCAAAGGAACTGTAATTGATTTATGAGAAGGATATGGAGATGATGAACAGTATTCGATCTCGCCGTCCATTAAACAATATACAAAATAAAAGGAGAGCAAACACGGACCTCCGAAACATCAGAAGTGGGATCAGGTGCCATGGAGGAGTGAGCATCACCTGCAGACTCCGCCGTGTGCTGGATGTATTGATCAGGAAATAACGAAAAAAATCCGTCGTCAATTCAGTGTATAAATAATGGACTAACAATTGGAATGAAAAAAGTCAGTCAGCATTTGACTCAATGATACATTGTATTTGCTGACAAGGTCATTGTATCGAACTTAGAATTTACGAAATGATGACTTTAAACTTGTGTAATTTATTTCTGATTTGACATGTTTTTGTTTGGTAATTGTTGTGAAGTTGTTTGGTGTTTAAAAACTATTTAGATCGTCGTGAATTGCCTATTTATAATTTGTTACACAATTGTCTTAATTTACAGCCAATCAGCGTGGCTTCTCCCAATCATGTGATCATTGTTTTTATTTACTAAAGGAGAAAGCCACGCAAATTTGCAAGGGATATTTTTGTCGAAAAAATCTTTTCCCCTTTCTTCCACCGTTTTATATCATATTTGTTATATATGTACATGTATTAGTGTTCATACTTATTTGTTTTGCGTTTATATTCTTATATCCCACCCTTTTTTGTGTGGAAGGCATATCAGCGCCTGCTTTTTGCTATACTTAATTTTAGGAGGTCAGATTGCAAATAAGATAGCAAAGATTTTTGTATTCTTTCGAAGTTTTTTTCTAGGCTTGTCTGACCCCCTTATAATTTTATAATTTTGTTTTGCGTCATTTCCTTCAATAAATGGCATTTTTTCACTTTCACTACTGTTGTTATTTTCTTATTAATCCATCAAAAAACAAGCTTAGTTGACTTGGCTTCGTCTTGCATATATAACAGAGAAACATAAAGCAGCATTGTTAAGGCTAGAAAAAGGGGGCGGGGCCTAATATCACACAAAAATATGACTTTTAAGTATTCCTCATTATACCAGAAAATGAAGAAATAAAATGCAACTTTAAACCGTATTAGCATAATAAACAACAATAAAACTTATCAATGCATTAAAAACAATTGTTAGTTAAATCCCATACAGCCTGGTTATAAACAAATCACCGATCGCTAAGAACTTATATTCCAGAATTTGGTAAAAATGGCGCAATTCATGTGCTGTGAGAGGCAGATCGAGGAATTATGAGGGTTGATCCAAAAGTAAGGTCACAACTTTGATAAAATTGCTATAAATCAACTTAAAGTGACAAAATTACACATGATAAAAGTTTTATTTATTTCAAATCAGACCTGAAAAAATCAAAGAAATATAATGTATGCTTTCCAAAATATCGAATTTTAAACAATGTGCGTTTAGTGTAGTCGCTGCACCTAAATATAACGCCATATGACGGATACGCACCGTCATATTTTTATGCATTTCCCCTTTATTTCATTAAAAAGATGTTTGTGATTCGCAAACGCTTTCACCAGTTCCACTTTTTAAAGAGTTATTGGTACAATTATTCACTCACTCGTTTCATAATTAACCCCTCTGTCATTTTTCAAACAGTAGCACAACAAACATAGAAATTCACATATGCATGTTACTTTATACATGTGTCTTTTTTGACGTCAGACACCATTGAACGTTTCCGTCCGATCTCCTATCATTCGGTATTTTTGTCCTCTGCTGATCATGCAGTGACTAATTACCCGCCCAAAATTGCTGAAACCATGTATTAACTGTAAGTCTGATTAATTAACTTTACTGTCGCTTATGATTTTGAAGCAAAATTGCATAACAACTCGTCGAGCCATTTTTTCCCTTTTCGACAATCTTTTTGTTCAATTCAACAGAGTAAAACAACAATATTTGTTATAACCAATGCCGTCATTTAATTTTCAATTAAAGACTAGAAAATGGCGAGAAGTGTGTCTTATAAAAAAAAAGGAGATTAGGTGCTTTTTTAGAATCTTTTAATGCGTTTGTCTTTTTCATTATAAAAAATATACACTTTAAAACGCGACGTTCCGTTGTGACGCAGTGACACCACCTATGTTCTATGTTTTAAACATTTAT
Organism: Saccostrea cuccullata; assembly: GCF_032062105.1. NCBI lineage: Eukaryota > Metazoa > Mollusca > Bivalvia > Ostreida > Ostreidae > Saccostrea > Saccostrea cuccullata. Next base: position 54,577 of record NW_026918401.1, on the reverse strand, counting down.
AAAATAAATTCAAATAAACATTATTAAATTAAAATTTCAATTTTAATTAGATTTATATTTGTGCATCTTTTGGTATATTATATTTGATAATATGACGCCAAATATAAAAGGTATGGACACTGTGACATTACTTTTGGATCAACCCTGGTATTTAACAATGGAAATCGTTTTATTATTAAACAGAATATTATTTACAGGTTTTAAATAGGCTATAAATACCAGTGTTTATAATTTGTTTAGTGCAATTATAACTTAACTATCGACAGAATGTATTTAATTTGTATCATCGGTCCTTAATGTTTTTTTTTTTTTTTTTTTTTGGCAAGGGTATACACTATAAAGATCTTAACCATATTTTGAAGATAGATAAAGGATATTTTCCTTAACTTGAGCGTGACTTTATAAGCACACAAAATATTTCAAATTGGTAAAAGTCAAACATATTTCGACATGAGCCTATTTACTTGAAATTTTAACTATTAAAACGCGAATTCTATATAAATAGCAGCACTTTTCAGAAAGTTCAAAATATGCAGAAACAATAAATAGCTTGATTTTTGAATTTCAACTAGGATATGCCCTTGTTATATTGAAATTTGTTAATGACCTACATTCAGTGTATGTACTATGCATTCATCACGTGACTGTCCATCGATAGGACCAAACATGAAATAGTACAAAGTGAGTTATACTATGCTATTTCCGTAAGTATTTAAGAACTGTGATAATAAAACTGCTTGTTTAAATAATTTCGGTTTTAAAAAAAATCCTTTTTGCACGTTTATTTTCCGTTGATTTCTCATAGTAGGCCTTAATAGTGCTGCGAAATATGTATATTTTTTACTTTCACCAAATCTGGAAAAAAAATGTAAGAAAACCCTCCTCTCGGTGTATTTACAATCTAACTATCATTTAGTATTATGCGTCCTTCAATGAAAGTCTTTTTCATACTTCTTTTTGTTTTTTGTAATTTTAGATCAATTTAAGTGGCTTCTGGAAGAAAGTAAGTTTTCATCATACCTTATCAAGTTTGATTTGCTGTTTTTTATTTTCAAATTTAAGAAGTAGAAAATAAAAAAAATGATAAGAAAATAAATCAGTTATGCTCTACTTTTTAGCACCTCTGGAGAAACCTTGGAGGTATGATGAATATGAAAATCATGAAGATGATTTATTCTCTCAAGATGTAAGTATATAGTTACTAAATGGATTTTATTCGCACTTTATTGAGCTTTCTAGAAATTTTTATAGATTGTTGATGTCGATGTAGGCTAGGTTTATAAAAAAAAATTGTTTTTTTTTCTTTTTCTTTTTTTATCTTGTATTTTACGTAACTGTCAATTAAGATCAGAACTTAAAAAAAGTTTTAAACAAAATCAGTTTTCATAATATATCAAAACATTTAATCATTTAAATAGAAAATGCTGAGTCATATCAATGCGTCAATCAATATCTATTTTGAAATATAACTGAATATGTAAATATCCCTCATGCATTTATTCCATACCAAAAAATTAAGGAGAACTACTCAATGAATTGAAGTAAAATCCTTGTTAAATTTAAAATACTTAAGTGTAAATTTTGATACATTTAAATTATATCAATGACATGATACCTTCCAAAAGTTGATTTGTTTTTATCTTTTGCAAGACCAAACTTACATATCTGTTATTATCTTATTAGACGATTATTGTACTTACAAGTACATATAACTATACGTCTTTTAAGGTAAATTAATGTGCTTTGAAGTATTTCTCTTGAATCATATAGTCAATACCAACTTCGATTGGCATGCACAGATGATTTAATCCCAAATATTTTTTCATGATTGGCGGAAAATGAGTTTACATGTATTTGGTATAGTATGTCTTGAATATTTCACCACTTCAAAAACGTATCAGCGTATCTACTTTTCATTTAATTTAAAACAAACTCCTCAATGAAACACATTTTTGAACCTTAAAGTTTTAAGGTACAAGCTGTTAAAACTCAAAGTTCATAAACCCTCTGCTTACTCATAGAAAATGTTTCTTTAACTTTTATAATTTACCAAAAGTAAAGTTTATGCTAAATAAAATACAAACAATCTCATCATGGCTTGCGGGTCAAAATTTTGCAAAAAAAGGCACTTCAACTTGACAAATTTATAAAGGAATTATAGGGATTTGTGTCATTAAGAGTTATTTCTCTGATCAGAGTATCAATTAACCTTAAATATTAATTTATCTTTCTGTGACAATGTTTAGATATAAGGGAGAGTGTATATCCTCATGTATGGTTTTTGAAGTTATGCTCTAAAACTTTTAGGTTAGATTCATTTTGAACTCTAATGTTTTATATGTGATTTTTACTCCTTTAGCTAATGTTTTTCACAAGTTTTATCTTTAACTCTGGTTCTGTATTTTAATAAGAGCTGAATTAATCTGGTAAAATTTTATGTTGCATATAAAGAATTAAGACTATATTGTTTGTTCCTGTATAAATATAAACTTCATTTTAACATTTTTTAAGACAAAAGACGGAATATTGGGAAACATAGATTCGACACAGTTTCCAGCAAACTGCCGTTACATCAATCTGCTGGTAGTTGGACTATTTGGATCTGGAAAGTCTTCTTTTATTAACACGGCAAAAACTGTCCTTAGAAATTCTGGTGAAATATCAACAATCGCTGCGGTGTATGGTGAATATTTTGATCCATTAACCGAAAAGGTATTACTTTCTTTTTGTATTCAATTTTAAAGATTAAATATAAGATACAATTCTGTATTTTACTTCTTTTCTGTCGAAAACTGTGTTGCTATATAATTTTGCCATAACTTTTGGAATAAGGAAATATATATTATTCTAAACCAAGTTAATACACCGTTAAAGTCTATGATTGAGGGAATTATCAAGATTCTAGTTCCCAAAGGCCAGGAATATTTCCTGAGGCTCAGCAGAGAGGAAAAGTCATGGTCTTGGGGAAGGAAACTGGAATCTTGCTAATCCCTCAATGATATACTTTTTAACTGCTTCAGTATACCAATACAAGAGTTAAAAAAGTAGAGGATTACGAATGACAGAGAATTAGCTCCCAGACAATCGCACGGGTGTAAGTCAATTAACATATTAGACCGAATCATATGTTAAATCTAGAGAATTAAATGTACGGATAACACGGGAATTAGTTTCCGAAGCAGGGATTATTTCATTTGACTTACACACGGGGATTCGTCTATTCACAAAGCAAAGATTTCTAGGGAAATGTACACATTTTTCTACCTTATTTTGCATTGGAAAAGTCATCAGAAGTATAATGATGATATGTACATAATATGCACAGGAAGGCACTGTGACAAAGCTTTTAGAACAAAGTACGCACACTTAAAAACAATTTCAAAGTGCGTTTAAACTAGAACAACATCAAAATGCACTAATTTAATTTATTTTAAAGTGCGGGATTAGTGAAGATCAACAATTTTTACTATTATTAGACTTAATGCATTTTGAAAAAAATGAAGAAATAAAAAAAAATCTGGACTCATGTTTTAGTAACAGACAGCATTTTAGGAGTTGATCCTCACGTGGCAGGTTCGAATCCCACTCTTGGACGTTTAGACAGGTATGTGGGATGAGACCGTATAACTGAGGTCCCATATCATAGTATACGTAGGTGCTGGCAATACAAAGATCCCTCCCTGCTTAATGGCCCTCAGTGCCGAGTAAAGAACAAAATTTACTGCACTCCATCGGCAAGTCATGGTGTCTGCATATGAGTGGAAATTCTCGAGAGAGACTTTAAACAAAGTATGCCCTTTAGCTGGATTTTGCTTGGGGATTGTATTTAATTTATTAAGTTTTGTATGAATTGCCATAAAGATTGGAAAATACCCATTCTTATGTTTGAAATTTGAATTTCTTATAAACTATTTTCTTAAGAAGTAAAAATTAAACCTGCCACCAAAGATCACGATGAATTGATCCATGCAACAAACCTTGCACAATAAGTTTGTTTTACACTTGTGTCGGAACAAAGTCATGTGGCATTACAAAACTGCTTTATTTTAATATCTGATGTTATTATTATCTCATGTTCACTGCAATTTCAATCAAGAATCACATATTGAAATAATAATCTAGCTCACAAGAAAACGAGTATTTTTAGGGAATTTTAAGTTTTCGGGCAGCTTTGTCATAAACCAATCTATGGACATGTTTTAACATGACTGGTAAGAAGGAGTTATACTTTCTCTCAATAACTTTGAGTTATTGTTATATAGATGAAAAAAAAAAAATGAATTGAAATAAGTTTTTTGTAGGTCAAAAATCGCGCAAACTTTTTCTAAAGATGAGAGACTCAGGGTCATTGGCTGATCTATGCAAAAGTAGCAAATTGATTTTAATGCTTTGACCAACGTAGCTATACAATATCACATACCGTACGCGTGCAATACAACAAAAAAAATGAAAATGTATTTTTTTTTTTTAAATATATACATTTTAATTCAAATAAAATAACTTTTTAAAATTACAAGCAGAGTAATAGTTCGTTTTCAAGAACTTTTAATACTTCTTACTACTTATCAAATAATTTTTTAAAAGGCATTCATAGGCTATATTTCAACCCCTACATCAAACGTACATTTTAGGGACTTAAAAAAATTTAAAAGTAAAACATATTTGGTATTCATCTATAGTTCTTTTTTTTATTTCTAATAAAATACTTTACTTTTTATAACATTTTGCAATACCTATTTGGAACAAGGCAGTTATAAGGCTGTCCGAAGGCTTAAAATGTATTAGAAGTATGCATTTTGTTTTGAGCTAGTTTTTAACCTAAATATTTTATCCTTGCCTGAATTTGCAGCCAACTTGTGATAAGAACGTTAAATAGGTATTACATTATACAACAAAGCATTTTTGTGATATCTCATGACTTTGTTGATCACGTCACGGACATTTATGCTTTTCCTGACTGTTGCACAAAACTGCATCTGCAAGTGCAAAACAACATTTTTGTTAAAGGTTTGTTATATAGATCAATTCATCATTATCTCTTGTGCATAAGTGCTGGGGCAAGTCTGATTTTTAATTATTTGAAAAATATTTTACGAGAAATTCAACTTACCAACATTAGAAGGGATATGTTCCACTCTTCATCGCTATTTATACAATATGGATAAACTACATACAATCCCCAGCAAAATTCAGTGAGAGGACATACTGTAGATTCACACAGAATATCTTCGATTACTCAATCACCTGTGCTAGTCAAATATTAAAACGATACATTAATTATAACCCTGTTTACGGACGTGTGAGAGGAGTGTTTGAAATTCAATCTTTTGCTATTGTATGGATTTGTGCATATTGGAAAGAGAAAGGAATAGGAATATTTAGATTTCAAATCTTCAAAATCATAACAGCACATTAGACTTTATAACATTCCCAAAACTAGAATTCAACAACAACGTAAAAAAATCGATATGCCATGGGATTGATTGATTAATTGTATATTTTTTTAACGTCCCTCTCGAGAATTTTTCACTCATATGGAGACGTCACCGTATGCCGGTGAAGGGCTTCAAATTTTGACCTTTACTTGGCACTCAGGGCCATTGAGTAGTGAGGGATCTTTATCGTGCTAACGCCTTCCGCTGACACGGGGCCTCGGTTTTTAAGGTCTCATCCGAAGGACCCGCAACTTTCACTTCAAAGTGCCGAGCGTATGGCGAAGGAACAGTTGCTACCAATTTTAACGACTAGGTCAGTCGTGGCCGAGATACGAACTCACGACCTCCCGATTAGCGAGGTTGCCGAGATCGCTAAAATTGATTATCGCTAAAAATTAATTGCGTTTTATTTGTAATAGCTCCTTGAATGTGCATTTTAAAATCGCTAAAATAACGTCTCGCTAAAATTAAATTACCAGGTTTTAAGAAAAAAATCGCTAAATTTGCGTCTCGCTAAAATTTCCACTTATACGGTATTCAGTGACATGACGTCATACATGTATGCTATTACGAGTCTGAATTCATATGTAGATAGTTAAGAGAAGATACTATACAGTTTGAACCGTTTCATATTTTTGGACAGCCTTATCCTAAATGCGAAGACAGTCACTGTAATTTTCATAAAAGTCTATAACTCAGAACCAGCTAAAGTCACGTCATCATCGAAAAACTATCCAACCAGGTTCAAATTATTATATATCATATATTTCAATGAGCGCTGTAATTGAGTAAGATTCGTTCAGTTTTTTCCTTATTTCTCTCTTTTCTCAAATTGAACCAAAACCTGATTTAATCTTGATTGATTTTTATTTTGAGTCTCTCACAAGAACAACCTCAACCTTATTACAAATATTCTCTGGTTATGACCAATTGTAAAATTTAACATTATCCTGTCCCTTTGATTTCAATTCATACTTTTTGTAATCAAACTTTCAAAATAAGTAAAACGCGGTGATAGCGACCACGATTAAGAAGGTTTGATTCTGAAATCAAAAGTATAACAAATTTTTTACCGAGTATATTTTTAGGATTTACACACATAGCCTTTTTTTTAAATCAAAACAAAACTTGGGTCAATGCGCTTCTTTCTGGTGCCTCAGAGCATTATGTATGACCTTTTGTCACTGTTAATACGTCTTTCACATCAGTCAATTTTTTAAAGTTTTTCCTCCAATATTTTAGTTCAAATAAATTATGGGAATAAACAGAGTCTTATTTCATTTTAAGTGGACATTGAAATGACAATGTGACAATGAAAAAAATTCAAAATTACAAAAAAACTTGTTTAATGTTTTTACTTTTTTCACTCAAAGTAGTTTAATTCTTCTTGAATTAAAAAAAAAAAAAAGCAGAAAAATCATCATCGATGCAAATCACGGCCAAAATGTACGATCCCCTCCCATTCTGGCCCTAATTGAATGAGAAGAGAATTTCTCGTCGCTTATTAAAATATTGACAAATGCGAGTCAAGCATTGTCGGATAATGAACTTTGATATGACCTTTCAATATCCAATCGCATTGTACGAAATATATCTTGTATACTGCTGATGTAAATTACTTAAATATCACTTACCTGCCTTTGACTGAACATTATGTATGTATGAGAGACGGAGCTAACATATGATAAGAATGAATCAAAAATAAGAATGGGTGAATAACAATGTCATGTATTAAAAAATACGAGATCTCTATTTTTCATCTTCCTGTTTGTTCTATACGGCACAGGTATAGTATATACAAAGGTTTAAAACTTATGAGCCAATCCATGTAAGTAAAGAATATTTTAAATCGATGGAAAACTATTTAACGTGTTCGAGCTCGGTAAAAACATGCTACCTGTAAGTCACGTGACGGAATATTGTATTCACAAAATTACTTGACGAAAAATATTACGTGGTGAATTATAATATTCAACAAGTCACAGGCCTTTGTTACAACAGATAAAACGAGTGTAAGATGAAGTTTTTTTTTTTCCTCTTTTTAACCATGAGCGCATGTTTGTCTATAAATCTCCTTTGAACACAACATAATTGATACAAATATACAAGTACAGTTGAAAGAAGAACAATAGACAAACATGCGCTTACTATGTATTAAGTAAGCAGAAAAGCTGGCGTCCTCATTATCGTACGGAAATTGAAGAACTTGTAATGACCCCTGCCTTAGTAAACAGATTCGTACATCATTAATAAATACTTTTATTCATTGTAATTAAGTTAAGTTGTAGATTAGGTGTTGATCATTTCTGCAATTAAAAGAAAAATTTCTGTTTTGAAAGTTTATTTTCATGCAAATCTCGCAGATCCTTTAGTGCAGTCATCCTTTATTGTAAGAAATAAAACATTGTGCAGATTTCTTGAAGTAAGGGAAAGATAAAAATCTGATCAAAAGCTCAGGAGCGAACCTCGTCACAATGAAGTGATTTTCTTTTCCGTGGCTTCAGAAAATATTTTTAAAAAAACTTAACGGATTAAACGAGTTCCGCCTCTAAGTCAGCCAGTTTGTCCGTGGCTCTTCGTTATAAGCGTGTTTAAATGTAATTCATAATTATTTGAAGGTGGAATTGTGTAAAGTTCTAAGAGAGTATACAAAGTTTCACCCAAAAGTTCGTAAAATTTGTCTAAAATTCTATCGTGGTGTGGTGAAAGAAAATAATAGGCATGATTATAATAAAGATTCATTATGCAAAAATACTGGAAAATGTTACCGTTGTGTATGTGACAATGAATGTAAGTTTTATAAAAAAGAAAAATTCCCAGAGTTACTTATCGGGCTTTTTTATTAGCAGACCTATTTTTGTATTCTCATGAACCAGAATTTGTGCAAAATCGTATGCGTAAAAAGAAAAACAAACATTTAGATATATTGACGATGTACTCTCAATTAAGAATGGTAATCTCTATTTCTATGTCGATACGTTATATCCTAGTGAGGCTGAGAAAAAAGATACCACAGAGTCTGATACATATTTTTAATACCTGGATCTTTTACTTGAAAAAGACATTAATGGTAATCTAAAAGCCAGACATTATGATGAACGTGATGACTTTAACTTTTCTATCGTCAACTTCCCTTACTAATCCAGCAATATACTTTTGCCATCTGAATATGTAGTGTACATGTATATATCCCAGTTGATTCAATACTGAAGAGTATGCTCTACGTATGGACACTTTCTAAAAGGAGATAAATTTTTGACAAGCAAGTTAATGGAACAAAAAATTCAGTAATCTCGTTTAAGTCATAATTTTGTAATGTTCTATGGTCGATACAATGACGTTGTCAGCAAATACAATTTATTCTTGACTAATGCTGACTGACTTTTTTCATACTAATTGTTAGTCCATTATTTATACACTGAATTGACGACGGATTTTTCCGTTTTTTCCGATCAAAGCATGGAGTTCACGGTGGGTGTGGCCAGCCAGTCGGCAGCTGATGCTGACTCCCCTGTGGCACCTGATCCCACTTCTGATGTTTCGGAGATCCGTGTTTGCTCTGATCCTATTTTGTATTATTTTTCTTAATCTTTGATCTTGAAAACTGTTTGTTATCTCCATATATTATATACAAAACACAGTTTAAATTGTTTAGTTTGTGATGAATAATTTCATTCCTATTTCAATCCTTAACTCATTTAATTTTAAAGCTGATACTGAGGCCCTTACAGTGTGCAGAAGAGGGGCATTTTCACAAATTTCGTTCATTCTGGTGGAATTTCGTAAATCATAGATCACATACGTGTTGACCTGAAATTTCTGAACACAATTACATTTGAATCCACAGAATGGAATACATATTTTTGGTACATACGAAAATATGCTTCATGTTTCCTATAGCAAAATGCACCTAAACATCTATGAATATTTGCATAAAAATGATAGAAATCGGACATGGAATTATTTTTGACCTTGATATGTCCTCTATATACATGAACCACAGAAGGTAGAAATACAAATCATTTTCGTGACAGGATGACAACACGTTTTCTATTGATAAATTGTTGCATAATTCTAAAAGACACCCAACACCAGGACGTAAGAATATGACCGAAATCTCTCATTACATAAACAAGTATTATTCAAGGAGTGTTTTTAAGTTCTGTTGGAGTTACTGGTGTGTAAACTGCACAAACTTGTCACGTAGGCATATTAATTACATGAGGCGCCTTTGTTAACACAAACAAAGTTGATAGTAAATGACAAATTTACTAGTCCAACATACACATGTGCTGATTACCTACAAGAACATAACTTAATTTCTTCTTATCGTGTGACAAAAATAAACAAGCCATTAGCATAAATGGTAAAAAAAACAATAAAAACCAAAAAGGGGTGCACAAAAAGCCGTAAAGAAACGAAAACATTCTCCCTTCAGTATCTGACTTGCTGCTACACGTTTCATTTCACTTTTAATAAAGATCAAACATGATATACAACGTAATGTATCTTCATTTAATATATTATTTGCAAAATGTTGTATAATCACACTACATGATACATGTAACAATAATGTCAAGCACAGATATAACTGAAGAACGAACTTCTCCCATCTAATACGTGACGCAGTACAAGCTAGTGATCTAGAAAACTAGATACACTAGTTTGATAATTACCAAAATGCTTGAAAAAATATATATATAATTATCTTACATGTTTATATGAAATTTGAATTCATCTATCAGTTATAAAGCTGCACGTGGACAAGAAATGGATAACGTATCCTTAGAGAAATAAGCAAAAGTACAAGGGAATAGATCAGTTTGTTTGGGCTGAAATATGGAATAATAACTGCTTACATAGTGTAAAGTTAGAAAAGCGCGGGAAGTTGATTCTGGTCTGCATTGCATTATATTTATTTAGAACAAAATTTAAACGAAGACGAATTTTTTTGCTAATGTACGCGCTTTTTGGGTACTTTTGGGTGGTGAAAGTAAACATCTTCAAAAACAAGCAGATGCCCATGCACTATCCCCATTTCCCACATTATGCTCATCTATTTTTTTTTTTTATAATAGGCATGAGAGAAACAGCAGATATGTGCTATATAACCGTTACTCTGTACAGCTTAGTCCTATCTTTTTATGTAAAATACGGTTAAATAGTTCTTTAGTTTTAATGAAAAAAAATTGAAATGATGCATTCTTCCATAATATTATTTGTACCAAATAGTAAATATTCACAAATATCAACATTATTCATGTCCATGTATCCTGCAATGGTATCAATTATTTTGATTTTATTTGAGAAAAGGTGAACTGCAACTGTCCACAGTAATGTATTTGCTCAATGGAATGTAAGGAAGGGTATGGAGATAACGAACAGTATTCAATATCAAATTCCGTAAAACAATACAAAATAGGAGCAGATCAAACACGGACCTCCGAAACTTCAGAGGTGGGATCAGGTGGCATTGAGAAATGAGCATCCCCAGTTGACCGTCACACCCACCATGTGTTCCTTGTCAAGATCGGAAAATAACGGGAAAATCCATCATCAATTTAGTGTGTAAATGTTGGACTAACATTTAGTATGAAAAACGTCAGTCAGCATTCGACTCAATGATAAATTGCATTTGCTGACAACGTCATTGTATCGACAATAGAACTCACGAAATGATGAGTTAAAACGAGACTGCTAATATTCTTGTTTGTCAATAATTTATCTCCTTTTAGAAATTGTTCATACGTAGAACTTGCACATTGAATCAAATGAGATATTTACATTCCGTATGCAGGTAATATTGCTGCATACGTACGGGAAATTGACGATAGAAAAGTTAAAGTCATCAGCTTGGTTGTTAGATTACCATTAACGTCTTTTTCAAGTAAAATATCAAAGTATGAAACAGATTTGTCAGACTCTTTGGTGTCTTTTATCTCAAGGATACCAAGCTCACCAGGATATATCGTATCGACGCGAGAATTGAAATTAAATAACATTGTCAAATGACAATACGTCGTCGATGCAGTGTACCATCAGATATCCGGACGCCAGATATCCGGATGCTTGAGTATCCAGACGACTTGTCATTGGAACAGACTTTTTTTCATTTTCAACGTTATTATATTGTAATTCAGGTATCCGGAGGCTTCACATATCAGGACAAACTAACTGAGAACCAAATTTGTCCGTATAAATCAGGATCCACTGTATATCTAAATGCCGTGTTGAACGCCACAGCAACATAAATGTTGTATTATATCAGTAAAACAAAATTACTTTTGGTTATAATTTGAACTCTAGTGTTGATAAGACCTCATGGTAAATGTCCCTGTGCAATTCGGAAAACAGGAATAACTCAGCTAAGGGAAAAAAATTCACATATCTCCCACATTTTTAGAGTTTTTTTTTCTATTGACCATCTGAAAATAGTAGCTAATATTTTGAAAAGACAGAAAGTGTTAATTTTCGTAAGAAGGATTTTTTTTTCTTCATACAATAATTTATTTTTTTAAAAAAGTGGGATTGAGTAGCAGGCTAAGCCTATTCTACCCCTCTTCCTACTAAATGATATTAATTAGATAAGCAGGTAATATCAATATTATTTGACTGATTGTAACGAGGAAAAACTATTCAGTGTAGGAATAACATTTCAAGATTAAATAAGATGTCTTTGTTTATGTATCATACAATGTAAATACAGTTTCAGTTAATTAAATCAAAGAAATTAAAGGAATTTGCTTTTTTTCTTTAAATGGAGGGCATGGTATAGTTAAATAGCATTCGTAAAAAAAAAGACTTTGTCTGCCATTTTTTATTTGTCTCTGGCTATAGCCACTCACATAGTTACTTCGATGTAAGCAGTCGTCAGTGGTTTAGACGGATGTATGCTATACTGTTCACGGTATCTGTGTAAAGGATACTCAAAAGGCCTTTCAGCTGCCTTTAGTGTTCCATGATAAGAACAATAACTCATTTTCAGAACATGCATAGTGCTGCAGGTCAGATTTATTTAATTGTATTTAAGCAAGTCTGTTTTTACCTTTTCCCAAGTTTTTCTTAGCTGTCAGTAGAATCCCTTGATTTCAAAATTTAGCATTACTAATGGTAAATCTATTTATCATGTAGTTGCAGATCTAGAGAGTTAAATTAGATACAATTAAATTTTCTAATTAAATATACCGTCAAATCACATGTTTTCGAGAGGTCAAATTTTCGTGGTGAGAGAAAAATAAATTGGTTTATGGGTATTTGATTTCGTAGTTTAAGAATTGATCAGTAATGATATATGTAAAAAACAAAATTAATGCATTTCATGGTGGACATAAAATGGAGGGTTTATTCAATCCTTGAAAAAAATTAATGATTTGACAGTAGTCCATTTCCCATTCATTTGATCCTGTTATTTCAGAAGAATGAAACATTTCTCCTTCTTTTGTCCACATTTTTAGTTCTACTGGTCAGAGACCAGAAGAGCTTATGCGATAGTTATGCGTCCGGCGTCCGTCCGTCTGTCTGTTTGTAAACAATTTTTCAAAATGCTACTCCTCCTACAGTTTTGGTCTGAATTCAATATAACTTGGCACACAAGTAGACTACACTAAGATACATAATTCTGTGTATCGGTTTTTTATTACGATGAACGGTGTTGCCCTGTTTACTAAAAATAAAAATTTCTGTGAAATTCTTTCAAAATGCTACTCCTTCTACAGTTTTGGTCTGATTTCAATATAACTTAGCACACAAGTAGACTACATTAAGACACATAATTCCAATTTTCGGTTTTTGATTTCAATGAACAGTGTTACCGTGGTTACTAAAAATAGAAATTTCTGTGAAATGCTTTCAAAATGCTACTCCTCTACAGTTTTGGTCTGATTTCAATATAACTCGGCACACAAGTACACTACACTAAGATACATAATTCTGTGTATCGGTTTTTGATTTCGATGAGCGGTGTTGCCGTGGTTACTAAAAATAGAAATTTCTGTGAAATTCTTTCAAAATGCTACTCCACCTACAGTTTTGGTCTGATTTAAATATTACTTGAACATAAAGAGGCTCAATTAAAGATCATTATTCTATTTATTACTGTTGTAAAGTTTTAATTCCTAACTGCTTTTTAAAGTATTTTCCCTTCCTTTGCTATAAGTACAAACCAGAAGAGCTTCAGTCTCGACAGAGACTTCTGGTTGTGTACAAAAAATGTCATAAACCCTTCTGTGTATGTAATACCAACTGAAGCAGTCTATATGTCTTTCCTATAAACAATAACTCATAAATTCGCATTAGTTGGTCAATTTTCAAACTGATGTTACCTTATTTAAAACACATCTTACAAGTCAATTAGAAATTATTCTGGTTTGTAATGATTTAATTAAAGGTATGCATAAGTTTTAATTTTTTGACAATTTCATGTACCTATCAATCAATCCACTAGTATGGAATGTGTTAACAATAAAGCAGTCGGGTTTATAAACCGTAATTACGGAATAAAGGATCTACCCCGTCGTAAATAGTAAATGAAAATTCGAAAATGGTGTATGTCTTTTTACGACTTGTTGATCTTTTAAAAAAAAAGTTGGTTATAGCTGCTTTTAAAAAAAGAAAGCTTTTGTGTGAATTGTCTATGAAATAATTGTAAATAATTGGTAACAACAAGTTATAAATTTATTTTTATATTTAAAAAAAAACTCTTTTAAGTAGTTTTTCCTTAAAAAAATATGATCCATAAAATGTGTATATTCCCGAGAGCATAGAACCGAAATTCAATTTGTACTCCGTACTAATACGAGGGTTGTTCGAAAAGTTCGTGGACGGTTTCGGTACTGACCGCTGTATTTGTATGTTTGAAGTGAAACTTTCCAAACCTTTTTAATACCATGTTTCCAGTTAAAATACAACTTTTCATTTTTTTGGTCCATTAAAAATTTTTTTTTACAGCCGTTCTAATTTCCTTAGCAATGGCTCGTGGAGCATAATCGTTTTCTGTGAATTTGAATATTTTAAGTCGATATTAGCATTACAGAATTTTTTTTAATTTTGAGCTCGAAAATCCTCGATATTAAATATTATGTCACAATGAAAGGCAATCGTCATATTGGAGAAGTTTCAGTTATTTTGAGCAAGTGCTTCTCAACGTATCAATTTATAATGAAAGGGGACAGTCTCAATTCACGGTTGAAAACGGCGTCAGACTTTGATGTCACAGAGCAGCGCGCAGTGATAAAATTTCGTATGGTAGCAGGAAAGACCCCTTTCGAAACAAAATCATTGCTAGATGAATGCGGGGATTGGTCAAAAGTATCAAGATCAATCTTATGGTATAAACGATTTAAAGAAGGATGATGTGAAACTTGGGGTGAGGAAAAGTTAAATTTATTCCAAAAGCTATTTTTACCGAAAGGAAAAACAATTGCCTAACTATGCATATTCACTGCTTGTATCCTTGATGGAAATGCAATAAGAGTATTAGAAATATCATTTCCAAATAAAAGTATAATAATAAATTTCAATAAATGATTTTCTTTATTATCTAAGTGTGTATAGAAGGGCAATGGACATTAATTTTAAGCTAGAAAAAAGGACTACGAAATGAAACAGGCAAGGGGAAAAGATCCCCAACTGCGCAATTGCCGCCCGAAGCGACGAGAAAAAAGTCAAAATCTGCATATCACACTCACATACCAATCAGTTTTACCAAACACTACATCTTATTTACATATAAAATGGTGAAAAGGAAGAAAACTCAGTCGAACAAATGGACATTTTGTAACTCTCTCTCTCTCTCTCTCTCTCTCTCTCTCTCTCTCTCTCTCTCTCTCTCTCTCTCTTATAAGTCTAAATGCACAATTCTGTCATAGCAGAAACAATTAAATGGTGACGTACACATACGACGGGTGATTAAATGTTTGCGATTTATCTCTCTACCTACAAAACCACAATTCCAATTTAAAAAATTGAATAATATGTAATCATAATTTAGTTCTGTAAACAGTGTATGCTGAATAAAGTTTTGCTCCTTGTTTTTGAGGTCACAATGTGAAAATGACGTCACTATATAGGCACTTGAGACGTAAAATGGTTTTCTCACTGAAAGCAATTTTGAAAAGATATGTTTTTTTTATTAAGCAATTTGCTATCAAAGACTTTGAAAAAATTGTTTAATATATTACATTTCAACAAAAGTATAATTATTAAATTCCGAATATATTGTTTATTTTAGATTTTAAACATAATAGATTTGATAAAAAGGAGGCACTCATTATCTATACACCTCGAATAAACGTCTCTCCTGAGACAGAAGGATTGTGTTTTAATGGTCGTCATGCTTATTTTTGGAAAGGATATTCTTATCCACACATTCTGTTGCCGAGAATTGAAATGAACAATTCTTGTTATAAAGATTAACTCACATGGAAAGAAATATGAAACTTAGGAAAATCTTTCAGCTTTTATGACAGAACGCTTCGAAAGAGGTCACGTGACCGCCTATATCACATGATTCTCGCATGAGCAGAATGATGACAGACGTGCATTAAAATCAGAGAGAACTTATTTAAAATATAATCAACACTGAAACCAAATATTGTTTCTTTTATGGAAGTCATTCAATTAGTTCAGGAACTTTTTGATCACCCCTTGTTTGTGTAAAAAAAACCTCGAAAGTAATGTTAAACAACAAACAATCAAACACACGGATAGCCAGTTGGTTTGGCAATCTTCTAACGCCAATTTCATTAAATTTTGTAAAGGCGTGACTTCCTCGATCTAACATACAAGTACATGTTCACTCTCAATACTCTACATATACTGAAAGGATTAAGAAACTCATATTAAACTTTTGAGTTAATTAAAACAATTATTTCAAATATGTTTTCCACCATTGTTATCATACATTTTAATCCATCTTTAATCAACAAGTTACAGAAATTTTGTCTGACTTTGAGTGATAATTTCTGAGATATTGATATCAATATGTCGACACCCCCCAAAGATAAAACTAAAAATTCTCATAATCTCCCTTTCGCATCAGTGATGAGCTTGATTTTCCTGTGCATTGAGTTCACTAGAACAGTTATCTTTTTCAGAACATTATTATTCAACCCTTCCGACAGTAGTCTTAGTGTCTGAGATAACCTGTATTATGGCGAAGCTAACACATCTCCCCGCCCAATCGAATACGAATTTTCTATTTAGGATAAAATGTACAGAAGCCAGCAGGTTTGGTACACGTGGATATTTGTAAAAAAGAAAATAGTATTGACAAACACTAGCTAAATTTTTTAAGTGTAAACATGCAAAAAAAAATCACGCAAACGACGCGTACGTGTGCGTTTGAGAGTAAAATCGATGTAAAGTGCCCAAGCTCGCGGCCCAAATTAGAGAAGAGAGTTTCTGTCAATTTAGGATGAAAAAAATGAGTATGATTGTCTGCTGTATAAATATCAGTTTCAGTGATAATGCCTTGACAATAACCGAGGTGGCATGGTGAAAAGCCCTTGTTGTGACGTTGTTACGTGCCAACGTCGCCGTCATGGTTGGCTGGAAACATTTTTTAAAAGTTAACTCTCTGACAACCAAAATAACTTTTATTTGGTTAAAAAGTTGAAAACAATCTGTAAAGCAGCACATTTTTTGCCTTTTTATTCACTTATGCAATATTGAATTCAATTACTAAACCCACTGTAGCTTTCGTCAGCCATACCACGATTGCAAGAAATTTATACTGACTGCAAATATGCAAAAACGATTTCGATAACTGTAATGCATCCTATGGCACTAAAAAATTTTATCACAAAATTATCATCATCAACATGCACGTGTTTTTGACTTTTAATCATTTCCCCTACGTGACGCCATACATTTGATGGTTGAGTAGTTTTGACTAGCGATTTTAGTGCAAAGTAACCAAAATACACATATGACCAATTTTCATTTTTTTCGGCCACATAGTCAAAAAATTTTCCCATATTATGTTCTTAAGCTTTTCTTTTTCCTTTCAGTATATATTCAAAAGTCTATTTGGTACAAAGAAAAAAATATGTATAGTAAACGATGAATTTGAAGGTCTTTTTCTTAGCGATGATTAGAAGGGTTCCAAAATTACTTTTTATCTATTCAATTTTTTCTGTTTTATTTTTTTCTTCTCTCAATCATTTTATCATTTCCTTGCATAAACAACATTAAATTGTAGCATTCTTTTTCAAAAGCTCCATGAAGTAGTCTTAAAAGAATTTCAAGACGGGAAAAGACTTCGCATTTATGATTGCCGAGGAATTCGTGCTGACAGGGGCATTCAATCTCATGACTTGGAAAAAACAATAAATGGTTTTGTCAGAAATGACTACAGGGTCTGAAATAATTTATCAATGATTATTAATTTATTCTTTTTCACTGTTTTATTTTCTTATTTGTGAAGAACTTAAACAAAAACTTTCGACAATATCCGACAATCAAGTCGAAAAAAGGTGTATTAATTTGTAATAAACTTATTTCAGTATAATCCAGAAAACGAAATCGACGAAAACGACGAATCATATAGACAAAATCCAGTCCTGGAGGATGAAATGCACGGCGTCCTTTTCGTAGCTGACGCTGAGAAGTTCAAAGAAATTGAAAATGCAGACATAGCAATTTTTCGTGATCTAAGACAGTTTCTCATAGAAAAAGGTACGTGTGATGTCTTAGACACAAGACTAACATTCCAATTAAACTGGCTTTAATGGAATAGGATATTTAGTTCTATCAACCGTCTTTTTACGAAATGTATATAATATATAATGTACAAATTATAGTTCAGATATGTACTATATCATAAATAACTATTTAGGAAAATTCAACTCCCAGAATGATAATTGAAGGACGCTTAAAGTTATTAAGACTTGTCGGTCCGTTACATCCTAAACATCTGCTGTGTAAGCGTGATTTATGCTTATCAGGCTTTCCTCTGTAATTCTTGAAAACAAAGATTCCAAAGTCCAGCACAACACTGCATCCTTTCAAATATATATTTTATATCGAAGGATGGTATTCCATTGCACCTGTAATGTCTTGCTCATATTGGATGACTTTGGGAAAAAAAATCACCGAAACATGTGTATAAAATGTTTATGTTCTAGTATTAGTACTGACAACATACCTTGTACATGTATTATTTATTGTTGATAACAAAACTTAACACTTCGTTGAGCCCTAATCATCATAATCCTCTTCCTCTGGGGTGACATATCTTCATGAAGTGTATGGAGATATTGACTTTTATTCAACCTCAAAAGTTCTTTTAACAATAGATAATTTAAGTAGAGCAAACACAGACCTCAAAAATATCGAATGTGAGATAAGGTGTCATGTAGTAGTAGGCACCAACTGCTAACCGATCATACCAGCATTGTCCTTTGTCGTGAGCGGAAAAAAAACTGGAAAATCAGTCAACAATTCAGTGTGTCTATAAAGACCTAGCAGTAAGTATGAAAAAAATAAGTAAACATTTATCTTATTGATAGATTAGATTTGCTGATATGTCCGATTCACTTACGAAATTATGACTCTAAACGAGAGTATTGATTTTCTTGTTTCATAAGCTTTTTTGTCAATAGCTTACCTCGTTTTAGAAATTGTTCTTATACAGAGCATGCTCTTGCATATCAAATCAACTGAGATATAAAACTTCCGTATGCAGGTGATGAAGATAAATTGCCACGTAAGAAAAGGAAGTTGATAAAAACACAGGATAAAATTGCACCATTCAATCGACAAAATGGCAACTGAATACCCACGGAATAGTCACTGAAAGGTCACTGTCAAAGATATTCTTTCTAGTGAATTTTCAGTGATCATTCAGTTACCATTTAGTCGACTTAATGACAGATACATCTCAGTGACGTTTCAGTTATCATTCAGTCAAATCTTTTTTTTATTGAATAATCGCACGGTTTATATGATTTTTATACTTCCTTAAAATATCCGATTGTAGGAGGTTCCTTTAGAGAAATATGTAAAAAATAAAATTAAAAACAATAAAAAGGTTATGAATTCCACTCATGAAGACTTGTCGCAAATAGATTAACAAACATAAAATGTTTACAATAGATAGCCATGTCACTACGTTAGCAGCATATATTTTAAGTTGAAAAATTGCGAAAATTGAAAAACTAGGTCAACTGGAAGTTAAATGGATTTGGTCTGGACATTAAGGAAAAGGATGATTACTAGGCAATACGAGAGTCATTAATTGATCGTAATTTGATTTATAAATGGGCAACCTCACAGATTGGTTATCAAGAATTTCATACCTGGACAAAAAAGATACGCAGATAGAAATTTATTTTCGGACGAGAAGGTCATTCAAGGGCCTTATTTGAGACCATGAGGTCATATGTGGCGGCAATTTAATTCGTTTATAACATGTTCAGTTTGCTATTGTTTTACCTGGAAAATATATACGATAAATTGATTATAACATTTCATTAATGTCCATTTACTTCAATGTTTGTTCGATTTCTTCATCATCAATAAATGCTGAAATGTGCATGAAACTGACCAAGAATAAACTTTGAACAAACTAATAATATTCAAATGTTTGTCGCCCACCTTGACACCTTAAAGGAGGTACTGTGTTGGCACATACCCATCTATTGTGATTTTGTAGCGATTTCCAGATTTGGGTAAAGAAACAAACAAGTTCCAATATTCCACAATTGTCATGTACAAAGAAAAAGGTATAGTTTTAGCTTTATTGTGCCCTAAAAATGTAAAGCCTTCAAAAAGTCTTGAAACTGTCTAAGATATAAGTCAAGTATATGACTGTGATAAATCAGGAAAGAATATGGCACAAAGGATTACCATTCTGGAAATATGTCATTATGATGTCATTAATGTGATGCATTTCTGTAGTTTTAACAGAAAAAGCCTCAAATTAGCCAATTTCAAGGATAATTTTCCTTTAGAAAACGTTGTCCACAGCCGTCACCCACTTTCATTTTTCGATATGTTGTGAAAAAACAATAATAAATCACATATATATAAAAATATTTGTGGACGATGCCCGTGGACAACGTTTTCTGAACGAAAATTCCATTGAAAATAGTTGTTTTCTGTAACTTTTGAAGAAAATACGGGAAAATGCACCTGTTTATGACGTCACAATTAGCATTTAAAACAAATGTGAGAAAAATGATTTGTATGATTTTACTGCATAGAATTTCATTTATTCAGAGAGCATTATTATTCATCTTTTACACCAGTTTCATTTTTTTTAACAGGGCAAGATTTGAATAGAAACCATACCTTGTTTTATGATAACGTATTTGATCTGATTTGCGAATTATCCTTGACATTTACAATCCAAAAATGTTCACAAATGTACTTTCTTGATACAGAGATATTGTTAGATCCACATTAGTTTATTGTTAGATATGGCCAATCACTGGATGCGGCGGCCATCCTTTACTTGTTAATTCAAATTGTTAAAACAATTAATGAAATTGCAAAGTATATACATGAAGAAACTAAACATGAGCATATATACACTCCACCTTGGAATGGCAGGGATTTACTACATACAGATAACACTAAAGGTAATTTTCCGCAAGAGAAATTTCATCGTGCTCACTCTCTCAAAAACTAAACCGGAAGTCTCAGTCTGCGATTTGTATACATCTTGTACATATTTTGTATATTCAATATTAGGCGTGCAGATATTGGAGACAGACGGATTAATTACACAACGCTTATCAGGATGATGCCAATTATCAGCAATAGGCGCTTGTTCTAAAAATCTTCTCTGAGATCGTTGTAAATTCTCTATCTAGAAAATTACTAAACAGATTTTTAAAAAGCTAAAATCTACAATATGAAGTTTCTTCTACAAGAGGTATACCTAAATAATTTATTCTTTTCATTTGAAACTATTTTAAGATGATGTCTTTCAAAAGCTAAAATATCCAGCTCTTTTGACAATTAAGAAACAGTATTTCTAATATTAAACATTTTCTACAAATGGTATGAATAAAAGTAATTCTATCTCATCGTTCAACACTTCATATTCCCATAAAAAAAATTATAAGTAAAGAATATGTTGATATGAGAATAATGAAATATATATCATAGATTTAATAAAGTAAGATACTATTTTTTTTTTTTTTTTTTTTTTGTTTATATTAAGAATGTGGTGACCGATATCCTCGATTCTTTTTTGATTGACTGTATGCTTAAATATAGCTCAGTAATATAAATATTTATCACCAATTTAGAGGTTGACAGAAATAAAAAAGACAAAATTATACTACATTTAATCAAATTTTGATTTGAGTATCGGATCATTATCATTTTTTATAATTGAAGAATATTTTGTTTTCTGAATCTAATTAGAAAATTAAAAATCAATTAAATTAATATAATTTATTTCAAAAAATAAAATAATTATCTAGACATCTTTCTTTAGTCTATAATCACAGTTTAACCATTTAGTAAACACTTTTAAAGAAAATTTAATGAACATCTAACCGTGATTACCGGTTTGGGGTGCCTGAATTATATATCTCGACAAGTAAAAAACACAGTTAAGATTGGATTAGAAATGTATTCAAAATATTGAACAGTACATTGTAGTCTCAACTCGGCGATTTTTTTCACAGGCTGATTAAAAACGAATAAGCCTGTAAAAAAATCGCTGAATTGAGACTACAATGTCACTTAAAGTGACGGAAAGGTCACTGAAAGATGTAGGAAAGGTCATTGAAAGATGACTTATGTGCCCGCTTAAAATTTCCTGAGAGGTACCTGAAATTCAGCTGAAAGATCACTGAAGTTAATCAGCCATTAATATAAGTGACTGAATGACCACTAAAAAGTCACTGAATGCCGACTTTCAGTTTTAGCTAAAAGGCCTTGTTCTTTCCTTTGAAAGTCAAAGTAATCAAAGTAATCGTAAAGCGTGGTGGTTAAATATAATTACCATTAACATAATATATTCAAATGCAAAACATATGTGTCAGACTTTATGTTGTCTTTTATTTCAAGCTCTCCGGGACATATATTAACTACAGAAGAATGGAAACCAACAGTAATCGATAATACATCGTAGATATATTTAAATGTCGAGATGAGGGTGATTCAAGTGTTCTTTTCATCTTCTTTTCACGTAAAATATTTTAGGAAATTCTGCTTCATATGAATACAAAAAAGGTCTGCGAGAATTCAAATAGATTGTTGGAAGGCCTCATACTTGTATTCAAAACCACAAGAACTCAAAAAAAATTTTAATATCAATTGGAGAGTACTTGTGTGAACTTTCAGCATGTTTTGTTATTTTCTTACAAAACAAATTACAATTGACCAATGACAAGGAAAGTAAATTTACGATTTTCATCTTTTTTGGAAAAAGAACTGTATTTGATATCGAAAAGACCTTAATTTATTTTGGGGAATGGTTATGTATACAGAAAAATAGTCGTAAGTTTTTGTGTTGTTGAATATTTTGGTAAAAGTTTGTGACATCAAATTTTCTAGAGGTTCTGATTTATATAAATTCTCAAATATAAAAATTTGCATATACAATAAACAAGTCTTGATTTTTAAAGTAAACAAGTTATTCGATAAATTGGGTCTAACTCCTGGAATTAAAAAAATGTAGTCTAAACATAAAGTTTTTGTAAAGTGGTAATCAGTGTATTAGGCAAACGTTAGTATAATATTAACATAATTTTAAATAATGTTCAATTAGTGTTATTGTATCGATGTCCGAAGATAGATAAACATCCAGTAGGTAACAGTCCTTAATCCGATTAACAGTTTTGCTATTTTTACGGAAAAGTCTTACACTTCCATATCCTTCTTGAATTAGAGGTCAATGCACTCTATAATAAGTGCATTGCAAACCATTGATGACGTTTAATTTACTACTAAAAATCTTTGCCTCAACCCCTATAGGTTTACATTTGCTAATGGTGATGTTCCAGTGAGGAGTAAAAAATGGCTTGGTAGAGGATTTACTTGAACACGCTATGTTTTATTGTTCGTAAAGATTTTTATAAAGTTTCGGAATCCAGAATAAATATTGTACTTCAAATTCATCTTGATAGATTGGCCTATCAAAATATTCAAAATATTCAAAACTGGCATATGATTTAGAAGAATTTTCTTCTCATAAAGAGGGCTAGGAGTACAAGGTTGACTACCAGTGGTTGACTTAAATCCAATTTCCTCTAAAAAAAATACAATTAAATCAAGTATTCTGAGAGTTTCTCATTATCAATACCAGTTCCCGGCCGTAAAGTGTAATCTGGCTCCCAATAAAGATCAAAAAGGTCGTATTCCCTTAAACAATAACTGATCAGGAGTAAAATTCAACATAATTAATCTGTAACTTATCAAGATACATTCACAAGCCAAAAATCAGCTCAATACAGTTAACAAACTTTTATTTGCGTCATCTTTTATTCACGAAACGTCAAGTTGAAAGCAATCCGCGACGATTAATTTTTGCGGCTGAGGAAACGCTATATCTACAAATACTTAAGGAAAATGAAGGGTTCGCGATGATTAATATTTCTGAGTTAGAAAAGGTAGCGAAACTCGCGGATATTTCTCGCTCCTGAATAACACTTGGTTTACAGTATCTGTAAACTGTTAGGAAATAAAGTATAAAAACCATTTAAAAAATATAAGGCCATATTTCCTTTAAAATCATTGAAGCGAAACGGAATTTTGATTTGATATTTAACTTATCAAGATTCGTAAAAGTGCGGTTAATCAGCCTGTCATCTGCAAGAGTTTAAAAAGAAAATGCGAAAAAACCAAATGAAACAGACTGACAGACAGACAGAGGGAGGGCCTGCTAGATGAACAGATAGACATACAGATTTAGAAGAAACCCATAGTCTCCTACAGTTTCACTGGTAGGGGACTAATAATGAGCCTAACAAAGAAAGTCAATGTTGTTACCTGCTTTGTCAGCAGGGACCAGTGCATAGCGAGTGCATAATATATATATAATTCTTTTTTCACTTCTAAATAATTAAACATGGAAGAATACGTCTACTACCCTCAATCACTAAATACGAGATTTTTACATGAATCTGATCAATGTTATGCATTTTTTATGCATCTGATCAATTTTATTCATTCTAAAAACATGTCAAGATTTTCTTGTTCCGGTTTGACTCATCGCCTGGTAAGATCTTCTACAGAGGCCAATTATGTATTTAAGACGCTAGTTAAATGATCGGGGTTAAATAAATATGGGCCCTTTTAAATTTCATGATTTGAGGTCCTCATTATTAACTATAATGTTACTTAACCAGAAATAACGAGTCCAGCTGGACTATTTATAAGGCAAGGGAGTACCTGGAGAGGAAAGAGGATAATGTTTCAGCAGATATTCTGAATCTATGTTCAGTAATGTTTTCTTGTAATTAAACAGTCCTGAAGCAATAGTCGATGTATATTTATGGGAAATACAAGAGGTAGTCTTCAACATGTAGTGTTGTGGAACACAAGATTAGACTCTTTTATGATTTATAAAGTATTACTTATATTAATCGCCTCATTTTCTTTCTTAATATATATTGCCCTTCATAGAAAATGTAACCTGCTATTATGTCCACAGGTGCTTTATCAATTAAGACCAGAGTATCGATGCAATACTAGCGGTAGGCGTGACAGTACAGTGGTTGTTTAGTCCAAGGCACCTAATCCAGAAGTTTCGATAGATTTTTGATCACTCTTTTTATCTTTACATTTTATTGTATAAAACTAAGGGGGGGGGGGGGCTCAACAACGATCAAATGATTCTGAAAACAATCAATAATATATCACAGATCAAAGTGACTTTAAAGATGAGCAGGGACCATAAACATGGCATGAACTATCTTTATCAAAAAAAGTTTTTAACCAGGAACACCCTATTCTATGCTTTTTTTAATATAAACCTGTCCATATAATTCCTAATAAAATATGCAGCACAGTTAAGGTACAGTAAAGAGGTGGGGCCTATTCCGTACAACACATCTTTACTATGACGTCGCTCAAAAATAAAGTTTTCAATATACCACAAAAGGAAATCATTTGCTTATTCGAACTACTGGATAGCTGTAGATTACAAAAACTTACTAATACATGCAGTTTTGTTTTTTGCGAAATCCCATACAACATCATATTAACGATGCATTGATCGCATTGCACCTGTCAATGTGACGTCATCTCGCAAAAGTTGACGCAGTTTGAGAGTAAGAGGCTGATCAAGTCACATTTTGTACAATGAAAAATGTCTTTTGTTCTCAAATATTGTTTGCAGTTATATAACATGGTGTTAACTCGAATGCGATTACTATTTTACTATTTTATATGTATTTTGTATACATGTTTATGTTATGTTGAAGCTTCATCGGATTTTATATACACACTAGGATCGATTGAGAAAGTTCTCACAAACTATAATCGCATCAAACTTTTGTAGTTATTACAGAATACTTATCATTTGCACCTCCAAAGTTTGGCTTCTTGCCATGTAAGTCATCTTTTGGCTCGAGGTTAACGAGCATGGTGATCGAGCTTGCAGACGATACCTGATTATGATTATCGTTTATAAAAGTTACTTTCTTTCGATGCATCCATTGTTTTAATATGAATGAAATGCATAAATACTCCACGTTTTCTTTTATTAAAAAACAAGATGTGTTTGTGAAACACTATGCGCCCGGCGTCAACAAAGTTCTAAAAAGCTATTTTTTGTATATAGGTCACAGTCAAGGTCATTGACCTTGGTGTTGTTTGTAAGAACTTAATTAGTGGGGTATGCATACTAAATATGAAGTCCCTATCTCCTATGGTTCAAAAGTTATGGCAAAAAGTGGAAAAAGCTATTTTTAGCATAAAGGTCACAGTCAAGGTCACAAGGTCATTGACCTTGATGTCATTTGAAGGAACCTTATTAGTGGTGTATGCATACCAAATATGAAGTCTCTATCTCTTATGGTTCAAAATTATGGCAAAAGTTTGAAAAAGCTATTTTTAGTATATAGGTCACAATAAAGGTCATAAGTTCATTGACCTTGGTGTCATTTGAAAGAACTTTATTAGAGGAGTATGCATACCAAATATGAAGTCTCTATCTCTTACGGTTCAAAAGTTTTGGCGAAGGTTAAAGTTGACAACAGACAAACAGATAAACAGAAAAACAGAAAAACAGACAAACAGACAGGACAAAAACAATATGGCCCCGAAAAAATTCGGGCGCATTAAAAAAAAAAGAAAAAAACATCGAGATTGTGTAACGACGTCCATGTCATTCCAACACCACTGTAAAGTTGCCGAATGCTGTGGGAATTCTCGTACTTGACTAAACAAAAAGTCAAATAATTATGGATAAAAAGTGGATAAAAAGTGGATAAAAGTGGATAAAAAGTAAAAAAAAAAATTCACTTTAATTTATTTTAATGACAAGTGCTAGCGCTAAAATGCATTCCCACTTGCGTTTGCGCTAAAATACGCATGCGCCAAATTGTCTTGCTTTACAGTATTAAAACATCACCGATATTTCAATTTGTTACGGTAATCTTAACTGTACTGCGTGGTTTGAAAGCATTCGATTTTAATTCTTTAACAGTATTTGTTGCATGTATACATATGTTGTACATTCAGATTGTTGTTATTAAAAATATTTTTTTATATCGAATATTGATAATAATATTGCATGTATTGCATTGGGATTCGTTGCTTTTCTTCATGATATCTTTTCAATGTATCATTGTAGGAATCCCACAAAGGCTGATTTTAACAAAAATGGATCGTCTTCACTTGTGCAAACCAGATTTGCGTTGGATTTTTAAAAGCAGACAAGCAGAAGAAAGGGGTGATATGGCCACCAAAGCATTTAATATGCAGCCCAATCAGGTATTTCCAATTTCAAACTACGTTCAAGAGTCTGTTCAGAGGATTCCACACGACATACTGGCTCTAAAAGTAATAAAAAATATCCTGGATGCCGCTTGTGAATATGTTGAACAAAGATGATGAAACAAAATGGTACATTTTTGTCACCCAGTTGCATTTGCATTTTAGCTTAAATGATGGCAAACAACAAAAAAAATCTGATTTCTAATGTGTGTGAGGGCCTTAGGGTGTGTGAGGGTGTGTGTGTCTGTGTGTGAGGAAGAAGTTGCGTGTGCGTAAAGTTCTAGTATAAGTTTTATGTATCATAATACAAATGTTTTATCTATGAGATATGTACTTACCTTAAAGAGTTTGAGCAAATCTGAAAGATGGGGATGACAAAATAATTACTTATCTACTTTTAATATATTTTTACACTGACCTACGCTTGTAGCAACCCTTAATAAAAATGCTTTTAGTAAATATAGTTTATTGTAGTATATACTTAATCATTAATGATCGCTATAGTAAATTAAAGTTTTTTAAGTGAAAATTTTAGCGTCATTGTTTTCACTGTAGTAAATAAAAGTTTTCAGAGTTATCACTATTGAGTATAAAACTTTTTACCATAATAAATCACAATTTTCATAGCAATCACTATGATGATTAAAATTTTTCATAGTTACCATATTACTAATACTGATTATTTCTCAAAAATTGTTTCACACTATGACCATTTTTTTTTCACTCACAAAATATAACAAACAATAAAACTCATAAATATTGATAAATAATGAAATATTAAAGGAATGGGACAGCGTTGCTGTGTACAAAGAGATGATTAGAGTTTGCGCCATAAATATGATAATTATAACAGTTCGAATTTCCTCTTTCAGATTTATTTGTTTACCCATTTTTAATCGAATATTACAAAAATCTTACTGATAAGAACTCTTAAATTATTTATAGCCTCAGGTTACTTTTGTTGCCCTTATTTTCATGGTATTAATATTATATGGGGTCAATGATCAAATTATTGAGACATGTTTGAGACATTGAATGGTTTTTGAACGTATTTTTTTTTAACTTTTTAATTTCACAGCATTCAATTATTTGAAATAATGTAAGAGCTTTAACACATCATATTTGCAAAATTATGTTTAAAATACGTGTAATCTTTACTTTGTGAATAATATTGCAAGGAGTAAAAAGATTGACAAAAATGAAATATTAAAAATTACCATACATTGACTTTTGTTCCTTTATATTTTCTTTAATTAATAGAATATTAAATTTTTAAATTGATATTGATTGAAGAATTTGTATTTTTTTTATCCATTTAGAACAATTTTTGATTTAGCATATTATACTTTATAAAAGATCCTCTCTGTTTTCTGAAACCTGAGTAAATTCCATCCTTAAATGTTTTCTACATAATCTCCCTCTTACGATGGCCGTGCAAGCCGTCAAAATACAAGTAAAATTAGCTCTATTATGTACGCAGAATTATTTAACTTAAAAGACAGATGATAGAACATATTTTTATCTCAGGAGGAGACTTAAAATCATGTCACTGGTTTAGAAAAATGGATAATTCTTAGAATTTTTTCTCCTAAGAACTGGGAAATGAAATAGACTTTTGAAAATATTTCAATAAAAATCAAAAATAAAAAAAATTACACTCAGTAAAAACTAACAGGTGAAAACAAATTTCAGAATATGTTACCTTTGTGCTAAAAGTGTAATATAAACTTTGGAAAAATATACCAGGCCAGGTTAATTTTGTTAAGACAAGCAAAAATGGTAAAAATCAGCCTATGTGACATGTATTGCTGATTTTTTGTCATTTTTTCTTGATCATGAAATTCACCTGGCTTGGTATATTTTTCTAAAGTTTCCTTTACACCTTAAGAACCAGGTAACATCATCTGAAATTTGTTTTTCCCTGTGAATCTTTACTGAGTGTGTTTTGTCCATATTTGTAATTTTATTAAAATATTACTTATATTTCCCTGGCCTTTTTTTCATATTCTTAGGAGAAAAAATTCTTAACACCCTTTAGTTGTAATATTAATTTGTACATGTACATATCTTGAGACAAAATACACTTGAGACTTTTAAACATTCCTTAGATTTATTAGGAAGATTGTCTGTAAACTTAGAAGACACAAAATCAAATACATGTGCATGGAATTTTTCTTCTAATTCTCCTTGTCCTCTCATTTTTAGTTGTTAAATTTAGCTGTTTCCCTTTTAAAATTGCATGATTACAAACTGAAACAAGATTGGGATATTTCTTTCTGTCTTTGAT
Organism: Saccostrea cuccullata; assembly: GCF_032062105.1. Lineage (NCBI taxonomy): Eukaryota > Metazoa > Mollusca > Bivalvia > Ostreida > Ostreidae > Saccostrea > Saccostrea cuccullata. The sequence goes on along the minus strand of NW_026918401.1, from coordinate 24,955 downwards.
CTGTAAATTTAATTTTTTCAATATAGAATACTTTTTTAAGTGATTTTGTTTATATTCCTCCTGGTTTTGTTAGTTTTAACATTCTTAAGAACAAAATCTAAACCTCAATTCAATGTTTATTTTAGGTATAACTGCACTTTGCCCCTTTTTGCTTCGAATTCCCTTTTCTGAGGATCTGAACCTGATTACATTTATTTTAAATAATTTTATAAATTTAATCAATTACGCGGCAGTTTCAAACCACACAAAGGTTTTAGATATTATGTAATCAATTACGTTACATATAATGTAACCAATGTGTACATATTAGCGATATTCATAATTCGATTTCATTCTGTTGTACATTTATTATACAGAAAATTAGTAATCAATTGATAATTTTATAGATTCCTTGACCAATTATTACATTGTACATAACTATTACAAGTATTGACTATAATTCAAGTCACATTAGTTACAAAGTGCAACATACCTTGTAATATTGTCAATTGATCACTCAGTTTTAAAGTTTATTTTTTTAATTTTAATCCAAAAATTAAATTTCACAAAATAAAATTTAGAATAAATTTCGTGGATGGAACAAACTGAATTTTTCACAGAAGTTCCGTAAAGAACAAGGTTCACTTGTGCTTTATTTGACCCTGTGAATTTCTGAAAAACTGAAACTACATAGTTTCTGTTAACAATGCATTGAATATCACTTAGATCTTTGGTGATTGCGTATCTATCAAAAATGACGTAATTTTCTGCCTAGTAAATGCATTATGACGTCACGAAGTGCGTCAATTTCCTCATATCTTAAAAATTCTACAAAATCGGCCAATTTTTCAAGCTATTTTTCGATATTTAATATAGAGCACAACCTCTGATCTAAAATATGCAACTAGTAAATGATAGAACTGTTTCTGAGGATTAAAAGACATGTTTTATTTTTTAGATCAGAGAGTGCGCTCATATTATTTTTCTAAACTGAAAGTACTCCTTTACACTTGTTTTCCTAAACTTTCAAGAACATTGATATTTCATAAAGTCAGTTCTCCGAGACCTGGACGTTTAGGAGAAATTTTTTAATAGGATATGAAAACATGAAGTCTCTATTTTATTTTAATGCTTCAAATGAACAATTAAGTGTTAATCAATCAATTGGTATAGCTATAGGGCCATTTTATGCATAAAGTAAATCGACTTCTTTAACAAAGAATATTTCTTCATTGACCCACTTAGAAACCAACTCACATCTAATCTTTGACAACTCTGCCCACTTTCGTACTGACCAGCCAATTAAATTAAGGATAGAAAATTGCATGAACAGGTGGAATCCGTATGTCATTAATTTACAACACTGAAATTAGGTAGAGCTTAGCATAAAATTTCAAAGTACACAATCCTAAGATCTAACCATACAGTTGATAACAAGTATGAGTAAATGACATTCATTTGATATTGTGAGACAGCAAAGAGATGTCAAGAATTAGAAATTGCTAACATGTGCAAAAATGCCTTTCCTAAACATCAAATAAAAACAATCAACTTTCAACTACAGATGTCAAACAAGACCGAAAAGTAATAGAACAATTATGTAAAAATATATTCATAATTAATAATTTGTCATTTTGGAAACCCTTAAGCACATAATCATAACAGCTGCTCACAGAAAATAAAAGTGTTAAACAATTTTACACGCGGTTATGAAATGAAAATTAATATTTAAAAAAAATGAATAAATATGAGGATCAGACAGAAAAAAAAAATAAGAATGTGTCACAAAAAATTTACAACATGATTAAAATCTCGTACTTGCTCTTTCATTAAGCTTTACATTAGAAACATTAAATTGTAAAATAAAAAAAAAAACTGTAACCCCCCATACGAAATTGTGTAGTTGACCGTCAACTAAATAATATTTAAAAAAAAATGAATAAATATTAGGAAAAAGCGATCAACTGATTTGCATAAAACGGCCAGTTGACCATTAGTTGAATGCTAATACTTTGAAATTTAATGTAGAACCAGATTTGACCACCAGTTGAACACTCCGACTTGTTAGAAAATTTTCCCACGCTACATTTATGTTGGGTTCAAAATTACATTATGATAGATCGGGTTTGTTATACCATAATTACAACAACCAAGATTTGAATCAGTACATGTGTCATTGTGTGTTTTCTGTAGAAGAATTTTGATTTGAAACATTATTGTCTTCGTCTTGATTCCGCGTGTGAAATATCTCATGTACTATTGTAAGTATATAAAATTTTAAGATTTGTTTTACTAACCTTGTTATTTTTTAGCTAGAATGTAATATCGTTAAAATGATATTGTCCTACGGACCCGGTTTAACGATTGTACCGAGACACAGTAAGATTATTCTAACTAGTTATTTTTAAACAGATAATAGGAATACAAAAAAAAACTCTAGCGAGTATAGGTCCCTAAACTCCCTATTTTTGTGTACTTTTTTAAATATTGAAAGAATTCTGAAAACTTGTCATGCATCAAGTGTTTTGTGTGTTTCTTGTTGTGTTGGTAAAAAATATACCGTTGCTTTAGACTAATTCTATATATACATGTAACCTTTTCTGCCCTGAAAATGAAGAAGGCATGTAACAACTTATGAGAGTGTGCCATGGGCGATGAAAGAAGATGTGAATCAATTCAGATACTCACACGAGTGAAGAAATCAAAAATTATTTCCATCAGAAAGCGTGGTCTGGATCAAGAATTCATCGCGGCATTGAAAATTCCGGAAAAATTCTCTCATAACAATAGACTAACAGAGATGGTATAAATTACTTTATGTTGCACATAAATACAATTATTGATACCTTTTCTATAATATTCCAATATTTGATATATAGAGAGCAAAAGAATGCGACAGTGAAACGTGAGAAATAAGCAGTACTTAAGCTTAAGAGTCAGAGTACAAAACACAATTATTGATTGATTGTATGAAGTTTAACATCCATCTACAGAATTTTTCACTTTTTTCGAGGCACCATCACTTGCCGCTAGAGAGCTGCAAACTGTTCTTAAACTCGGTATTTACAGCCATTGTGCAGTGAGGGATCTTTTTCGTCCCAGCATCAATTGCGAAAAGGGGCCTTGGTTTATACGGTCTCATCAAAAGAACAGATCTCCACGTCCCATACTGAGATTCAAACCTGTGAGACAAGGAGACACGTCTTACTCAACGAATCTAGCACATTTTTTCGTTACTGCACCACACGGGCGACAAAACATATTATCATAGTGCAGAGAGACTCTTGAAAATATCAAAAAAAGAGTTATTACTTAAGCTTTAACAACATATATGTCTTTGGTAGATTTATTTACTATTGAGAATGGCTTTGATGTCAAGGCAAGTATGAAAAAAAATCATTAGTAAAGCAAGGAAAAATGATTCGCTTTTTATAGGTGCTTCGACAGTTTAGTCCATGTACAACACGCTACTTTAGCTACATTGTAGAATAGAACGCTCTGAGAATGATCAATTTTTAAAACAATTCATGCAAGAATCCGATCAATTGATGTTGCAAGGATTTCAACAAGCTCCTTTTAAATCAGCATTTTAAAAACTGTCTGGTATTTATAAAAGCCTTGTTATTAAATATAATTAACTTATTATATTTATACTTGTATAAAAGGCAGTCCAACGTCGACCGTTTTATCGAGGATCACAATGACAGACTCTCGAGATTTACTTGTACATTAGTCCTCCTTAGCTCCTGGGGTATAGCTTGGCTAAATTTACATGAAGAAAGAATGGTCAAGAAATCGAATCCACTAACCTTTGAAGAGTTCACAGAGAAAACAAATGGAAATGGAAATAGTTCCAGACTGAGACACGGAACACACGTCGTATATTATAATATTATTAGTAGGCAGGGGATGTTAATTCCTCTTTGGCATCTGATCCTTCATCTGATCTTTTAGAGGTTTCTGTTTGTTTTGTTCCTCATTTAGATTGTTTATGGACTTTTGAGTTTGAATACTATTCGTTATTTCAATATATTTTATAGTACTACAATGCCTAGTTGAAATTGCTCTTGAATTTTAAATTAGTATGTTAAAAACAGATACAAACGTGTGAAAAATAAAGTACAATCATGTTAAATGCTTGAAAATACGACAAAATTGTTTATTGAAATTAAGCTCAATAAATGATATGAAATATCTAACCTTTCTATTTCCCCTTAAATCACACACCTTTAAACGAAATACTTATCTGTTAACTATTTGTAAGTTCAGGAAATATAGACTTAAAATAAAAATTTAAATGGTTGCTTTAACACTCCCATTTTCATATAAGATAAAAGAAAAGTATTTGAGAAATGTCAATGAAGGAAGGTATTTCATGGTTTTAAATGAACTTCACCTCCTAGATCTATGTAACCTGAGCGATAATTATTGATCGAGATTTTACAAACTAAGTCATTACAGATTCATGAGAAAAAAAACGATAATTCTGTAAATTGTTATTTTCTTATCAATTTAGTATACGAAAGATGTTTTAATATAGTTTCAATACACTTTCAAATGAATGCTTTTTGAATTTTATCTTGATGTACTTAAAACGTACATGTATCTACGTTTATCAATTTTAATTTAAATTTCATCACAGTGATTCATCAAAAATTTTCTTTTACTTGTATTCATAAAGTTTACTCTCCAGAAAAAAATTGTATTGTAAAACAATGAAAGTTATGAAGGTCATATGCATGTGTTTGGAAAGGCAATGATTACCAAGCAGTAGTAAACTTTTCTCGTAGTTGGTTGCAACGTTTTGCATGAGAAAATATGAGATATTATACAAGTATGTAAAATTTGTGTAAATTAATTAGTCATCAAGCCCAACCGCTAAGGTTTTCGTGTAGAGCTGTAAAGTTGTAAGTAACTTCTAAAATACAAAACGATGTGAGAAGAAGAATATAATTCTTTCCCTTCTATGCACACACTTTGAGAAGGAGTGAACTTTTCTACGACAATTTACAGGAACTTTATGATCCATTTCTTTTGTAAGGCATATTCAAAATGCATAGTGGGATAAACTTTAGGTAAAGCAGCTTTAACAGACCCTAATGATGTTTTGAAGTATAGTTGATTTATCAGAACTCACTGTATTTCAATATAATAAATTGCATGCGTCTATATATATCTAAAATGCATTCGACACTTAAAAAGCTTATAATTAATTACTAGTTATCAAGCACGCAGAGATGCATGTGACGTCAGAAAGCAGTTAAAGCAGGTGCGTAAAATATTATACTAATTGTAAGGTTGTTATAATGGATATAGCTTAAGCCAAAATAAAAAATACCTTTGTTTCCCCTAACGCGACCGACCCAATTAAAACGCGCCGACTGAAAAGATTTTTTAAATAAGATGATTCAAAAATCTTTTTTATTGTCAACCAAGTTTCATAAAATACAATTTCATCAAAACCAGCTTTTATCAGAACGGCAGACATTGTTCATGAGCAGATGAGGGGCCCACCTAGTGAACACATCATTCAATTTCACTGCATTTTATTTTGAGTTTTGATCTAATAAACAATTCATCTATGTTCCTATGTTAACTATATGCCCTTATGGAATCATAGGAGTTGTTGTAATTATGTCTGCATATTCATCCTGATAAATATAATTCAGTTGTACTTTTTTATGCCTTTATTTACGGGTTAAACTTCGTGACTATGACATTGTTATATACATCATTTTTATCATTTGTAGATTCGGTTTAGTTCATTTAAATATTGTTGAAATACTTTTTCCAAATACATGTAGTTTTGAAATCATAATTCAGCTTCCTGAGACGATCAGTGTCGTTTTCTTTAATTAGACCCTTGGAGATTTGTTGTTATTTTTTTTTTTGCTTTTAATCCCTTCGAGATTTGTTGGGACGACATTTGAACTTTTCCAATTGCTCGAAATTTAGACGTACTGCGCACTTTTTTGCCATTAAGCAGTGGAGATCTTTTTTGAGCCAGCATCTTCTGCGACACTAGACACAAGTTTTTATGGTCCCCTTTGAAGGACCGTTTTCAACGTTCGACTTTAAATTAGCCACTTGCGTCTTAACTCCAAAGCAAAATGCTCTAGAACCACTGCAAATTTCATGGCCCTCGAAAAAAATTCATTGATTGTCTATAAGCACTGGAGGGTGATTGAAGGTTTGAAAAAATATACTCGGACGTCCAGTCTTTGCGTATTTGAGAATCTTGTCTTTTTTTATTCGATTTATATAAATGTACTCTGGTGAGATATATCACAAGTTCATCTAAATTTCAGTTGTGAATTAATTAATCATGAATTTTGCTTTTAAACGGCATATGTATGATACTTAGCATTTTGTTCACAAATCACTTTATTTTGTACTTTTCTTATATATAAACGTAATTTTCCAGTAAATTTTAGATTGAATTTTCAAAGCTGCTATCAAAAAATAAAATTTTTACCTACCTACCGATCCAACTTGAGAATATGGGGTCGGGTTAGGGGAAACAAAGATATTTTTAATTCCAGCCTTAACTGAAGATTTTGTATATGAATAAATTTTGTGCATATTCTTTAAAGCTTAAATCAAAATTTATGAAAGGGTGGAAATCTAAAAACATAATTTGCTCACATTATTTTGAATTATTTGGATTAACAAAGATACAATTTCTACCACTGGAAGTAAATTTGTAGTTATATGATAGGCATATCCTCTCATATTCATATTCTGTTTAATTTTCCTTGCAATCATACAGCAGAGAAAATAATGTTGCCATTGTAGTTAGTGTGCTTGAAGAAAGGGACGAAATGTTTTCAATGTTGTCCTTCACCCATGACATAAAAATACTTAAACTATATCTAATATAAGTCTGTAAAAATTGTCTGAATTAGATAGAGACACAATTGAAAGCTTTTCGTGTAACATCTGTGGCCTTTAACATACCGGATGCTATGGGGGAAACAAAGAGATTATTACATTCGCTCTAGTGGAAGGAATTTATTTTTTTATGATAACTTACTAGTCTAAGTATTATATGAAAAGCAAATTTCTTGAGACATTTATCTAATTACATGTGTCTGTTCAACTGGCACTATATTTTGATGATGCATCTTTTACAGACCCTGATACTGCTTTGATACGTTTAATATTTTCCCGTTCATTAAAGGTATTCACATATACATGTATTTCTTATGCACGCAACACTTAACCAGCTTTTATTAATCAAGCAAACGAAAAAAATAAATAAAATCAGATGATATTCTAAATAGTCATAAAAATTTTAATAGCTAATTGGATAATCATATTTAAGGTCAAGTAAGGTCTAGTAAATGACTTTAGAATAACTTTTCAGTGCTAAATCCATTATGACGTCATAATCACTTTCAACTTTCTTTTTCCCGTACTTTACGGCTCTAATAGAATTATGTAGAAAATAAAGTATTTCCATGGAATTCAATTTGAAATCACATGAAAAGTAGTCCCGATACCTATCTTAAATTTGACATTATTTTAAAGCAGAGACTAAGAACATACAAATTAACGTTTTCTGAAAATCTGTAGGCAATCTGGATACATTTTCTTTGCCTGATATGGAAAAAACTCCCATTTTCAATACTGGTTTTCCTAATTTTTCATTGAAAATGACAGTTTAAAATATGGTTTTTCATCTTGTTTTTCTACAAATTATGCCCCGAAACATATATTTTGACCAAGCTTATATTATAAAGCATCATGAAAGGAATTATTTTTTTTTAAATTTGAAAAATCTGTAGGCACCTTACATATACTAGATCTTAACCTTAACTTAACTTTGTTAATGTGTTAATTAGTTTGACTCGAGATCCTTAATTATTCAAAAAGAAGAAGAGTCGTTATGGTTTAAAATCGGCCCTGTAATTGAATCTGTTGAGGGATTTTTCAAAAGGTGTCTACAATACATATTGACCAAAATAGTTTAAATTTCTCCGATACCATTTTTATTTTTTCGTCAAGAGCCTCTTAAAAATGACATGATATTTCGCAGAAGTCGTGCTTGACGGCATGACGTCGCGATGTAAACATGACGTCGCGCACGATATTGGTGTTACATGTACTTCACACATAGCATTGGAACATCCATTTGTATTGTTATACAGAGATGGTTTTTCTAAAAGATATCAAGTATTATATACCAATGGCAAGGAAAATATATGAATAACGACAATATCATACTTAAAATATATATTATAGACGTTTTAAATCGTAAAGATGTAGCAAGGTATATAGCGATATCGTCATTTTTAGCTCACCTGAGCCGAAGCCGAAGCATTTCTGATCAAAATTTGTCCAATGTCTGTCGTTGTCCTTGTCGTTGTAAACTTTTCACATTTTCGTCTTCTTCTCATGAACCATTGCATGGGCCAATTTCAACCAAACTTGGCACAAAGTATCCTTTGGTGATGGGAATTCAAGTTCGTTCAAATGTAGGGCCACGCCCTCTTTCAAGGAGAAATAATTATGAATTAGTGAGAAATGAATGGTATTTAAAAAAAATCTACTTCTTCTGGTCTAAGAAAGAGGAAACTCGTATGGAAGCATCATCAGGTAATGTTAATTCAAGTTTGTTTAAATCATGACTCCCGGGGGGGGGGGGGGGGCTACATAGAAATATATAGGATAATTCTTTTGAAATCTTAATCTCAAGAATAGCAAATCCATGATTGGTACATGTAACGGGAGTACTTTTAGATTTAAACTTCTCCTTTTTCCTAGCCACAGTGCTCAGATGAGCGATGTGGCCCATGGGCCTCTTGTTATGATGTCTAAGCGTTACATAAAATGTCCATGTGCTTTATCAAAAAGTTGTTAAAATAATAAATCTTATGCCTATTACCATAAAAATTGGTATATGATAGTTTAAATTGTATCCAAAAGGATGTCATAAGTAATTTAAATGATCAGAGGACAAAAATGATATTTCGGCACTGAAAATGTCGAAAACCTAGGTCTGTTATCAATTTTTTTTATCGGCAACTTTCGAAATTTATGTTTCAAAAAATGTTAATTTTCTAATAATAATGTATAAATGAACTGAGTATTCAATGCCTACATATCTGTTATGTATTCAATTTCATCCCATTAGGGATTGAATACCTTAAGTAGAGGATGTAAAGGGGGGGGGGGGTAATCTCCCCTTTTTGGGATCAGCATATGTACATATACCACTATATATTTATAGAATGTGTTTGTTTTGTTTAGATTTGGTTTGTTTGTTTGTTTTTGTTTTTTTTCTTTTCTTTTTGTTTTTTTTTTTGTATTTGTAAATGGGGCCAAAAAAAAAAAAACCTTTGTTTCCCCTAACGCGACCGACCCAATTAAAACGCGCCGACTGAAAAGATTTTTTAAATAAGATGATTCAAAAATCTTTTTTTATTGTCAACCAAGTTTTATAAAATACAATTTCATCAAAATCAGTTTTTATCAGAACGGCAGACATTGTTCATGAGCAGATGAGGGGCCCACCTAGTGAACACATCATTCAATTTCACTGCATTTTATTTTGAGTTTTGATCTAATAAACAATTCATCTATGTTCCTATGTTAACTATATGCCCTTATGGAATCATAGGAGTTGTTGTAAATATGTCTGCATATTCATCCTGATAAATATAATTCAGTTAAACTTTTTTATGCCTTTATTTACGGGTTAAACTTCGTGATTATGACATTGTTATATACATCATTTTTATCATTTGTAGATTCGGTTTAGTTCATTTAAATATTGTTGAAATACTTTTTCCAAATACATGTAGTTTTGAAATCATAATTCAGCTTCCTGAGACGACCAGTGTCGTTTTCTTTAATTAGACCCTTGGAGATTTGTTGTTATTTTTTTTTTTTTTTTTTTTTTTGTGCTTTTAATCCCTTCGAGATTTGTTGGGACGAGATTTGAACTTTTCCCATTGCTCGAAATTTAGACGTACTGCGCACTTTTTTGCCATTAAGCAGTGGAGATCTTTTTTGAGCCAGCATCTTCTGCGACACTAGACACAAGTTTTTATGGTCCCCTTTGAAGGACCGTTTTCAACGTTCGACTTTAAATTAGCCACTTGCGTCTTAACTCCAAAGCAAAATGCTCTAGAACCACTGCAAATTTCTCGAAAAAAATTCATTGATTGTCTATAAGCACTGGAGGGTGATTGAAGGTTTGTAAAAATATACTCGGACGTCCAGTCTTTGCATATTTGAGAATCTTGTCTTTTTTAATTCGATTTATATAAATGTACTCTGGCGTGAGATATTTCACAAGTTCAACTTAATTACAGTTGTGAATTAATTAATCATGAATTTTGCCTTTAAACGGCATATGTATGATACTTAGCATTTTCTTCACAAATCACTTTATTTTGTACTTTTCTTATATATAAACGTAATTTTCCAGTAAATTTTAGAATGAATTTTCAAAGCTGCTATCAAAAAATAAAATTGTTTACCTACCTACCGATCCAACTTGAGAATATAGGGTCGGGTTAGGGGAAACAAAGATATTTTTAATTCCACCCTGGGCTATTTTCTTCATTTTTGTAGTTCTTTTAATAAAAAAATTTTTGCCTTAGATACACAACTCTAACTTTCATCGTTATTTAATATTTGTAATAAAGTAGCCAAAATAAAATATTGAACCCCCCCCCCCAAAAAAAAAAAAAATCGGGGAAACACGTACAGGATAGTTTGTGAGGAATTTTTGAAGCGGCCCTTCCGTCCAATTAGAGAAACATGGTTTTGTTTTCAACACTTGCTAGTTTCCTTTTCCATTTTTTGTTTGCTTGTTTGTTTATTGCATTTCATTTATATATTTTGTTTATGTTTTTTTGTCACAATATTTCAGGGGGGTTTGACACTATACCCCCGCCTCCGAGAAAAATTTTAGTCTCTCTCTCTCTTTCTCTGTTTCTTTGAAGAAGAATGCGCTTTTTAGTTGTTTAGATCAAAAGAAGTTGCAGGGACGGCGTTTATTTTAATTGTTGATATCAAAGATGGTAGGAAGTGCAGCTTCTAGTCCATTCCAGATTCTAACTCTAGTTCTCATTCTCAAGGTTATGCTCCGAAAACGATATATTTTTATGCCGAGGCAGGCTACTGACAGATAAGTTTGTTACAAGGATTTCACCAACCTTGTTTAAAGTCAGCATTACTTACATGTTATGGTCGCTATATTGATCTTTTCACAAGAAGGGTATGGAAATAACGAATAGTATTCAATCTCAACGTCCATTAAACAATATACAAAATAAGAGCAGAGCAAACACGGACCTCCGAAACAACAGAGGTGGGATCAGGTGCCATAAAGGAGTGAGCATCCCCTGCCGACCGGTCACACCCACCGTGTGCTCGTTGTCATAATCAGGAAATAACGGAAAAAATCCGTCGTCAATTCAGTGTATAAATAATGGACTAACAATTGGTATGAAAAACGTCAGTCAGCATTTCATTCAATGATAAATTGTATTTGCTGACAAGGACATTGTATCGACCATAGAATTTACGAAATGATGACTTTAAACGAGACTGTTGATATTCTTGTTTCATCAACTTGCTTGTCAATAATTTACCTCGTTTAAGAAATATTTCATACGTAGAGCATCCTCTTGCGTATCGAATCAACTGAGATATATATACTCCGTATGCAGGTGATGAAGGTATATTGCTGCATAAGTAAAGGAAGTTGACGATAGAAAAGTTAAAGTCATCACGTTTATCATATAGCTTGGTTGTTAGATTACCATTAGTGTCTTTTTCAAGTAAAATATCCAAGTATGAAGCAGAAATGTCGGACTCTGTGGTATCTTTTATCTCAAGCTCACCAGGATATATCGTGTCGACGTAGGAATGGAAATTATCATTATTAATTGACAATACGTCGTCGATATATCTAAATGTCGAGTTGAAGGCCACAGCAAGTGTTTTCTTCTTTTCACGCATAAGATTTTGCATAAATTCTGCTTCATATGAATATAAAAATAAGTTTATAATAACGGAGCGCAATTCGTACCCATGGGAATTCCAATAGATTGTTGGAATACTTGGTCTCCAAAAACCACATAGATATTGTCAATCAGAAACCCAACCTATCATTGGATTCATTCTGACTGATGTGTTTCATTCTAATTTTTAGGCTTTTAATTTTGTTAATTTTTAAACTGAATTTGACTAGATGGGATGTTCTGCCCACCTGATCACTTTAATATTATATACGTCTCACTTTCTAGACACCAGATTCACAGGATTTTTGTTTTATGCCCTTTTCATGGTTTTGTACATGTAATTATTTATGGATGTGGACTTTGAAAAATATTGTCAAAAATAAAGTTGTCATGCTTGAAGATAAATGAAATCGTGTATCAAAATGTACATATATACACGAATGATAGGTTTATTTCTATTTTTCTTGAAAAGGGAAAAAAATGAAACCAAAAAATAAATATGGAGATACTGATACATCCCGTAAAACAACTTCCAAGTTCAAAAAATGTTTAAACTCTTAGGTGGGGTCAATATTCAACAGGGTCTATTTTCAACTCGTTGAAGTCATCGGGGATAAGAAAAAAAATATCAAGCTGTTGAAAAATGACCCCGGGTATAAATTCAACGACTTTTGGTCTCAATTTTCAACGTTGAAAAATCACCCCTGGTTCAATATTCACCGTTGAAAAATGAACCTCGGGTCAATTTTCAACTGGGGTCAATAATCAACGTTACACCTGCCAAGGTGAATGTAAGAAGCAAAACTGTCTTGTGATATTTTGGATGGACAGTTAAGAAAAATGATGTTATCACATAGATGCACATTTTCAAAGCTCAGCAAATTGCAAATCATCGTAAATAGGCAAAAGTTCCTAAAGGAATGAAGTTTCCGGTGTGTTTGATAAAATTTCCAGGCTTGATCTTGGTGATAGGATTAACGATGTAGGTGAATCACTGACGGCCAGTTGCAACCCCCCCCCCAGGAACAAGTCTATACACTGTCAGGTCTATAATGTAATTAAATAATATTGTTTACAGCAGTGACCTACAGCGAATGGTCTATGTTTGCAGCTGACATAGTTCATGTAAGAGTTTTCGGGATCTCGAGCCCGACATTATTTACTACATATTTTACACCACTGTAGATACACTGACACTGTTTATCGATCGTTTACCAAATTTACTTCAATTGACCATATTATTCCCCAGACGACTCGTAGTAATAGAATATCCATGTAAAAATCACATGTAAATTATTTTGGTCGTCCTGAGTTGTGAACTCCTCAGCATGCTTAATGCCCGGATGTAAACTTTACAAGGCCGATTTCGTAACAAAAACTCACTTTACAGACGTTTTTTTTTCTGTAAATAACAAGCAGATTACATCGTCCGAAAATATGGTATAAATTCGAAAAATTCAGTAGTTCAATAAACCATGCTTTTTCTTTTGGTAAACGGATCAATAATGATCACGTGATGGATAAGAGCTAAGCTGATTGGTTGAACCCATATTTAGATGTAGGAAAACGGGTAAAATTAGTTCAATGAAAAGAACCGAATAGCTGCCTAGTATAAAGCTATGAACAATACAGACACTGTTATATAATAACATGATAAAACAAGAACATGTCACATAAATTAAATTATTTGCAATAATTACTATTTTATCGATTATATTCAATAGCTGGCCATAATCAAAAGGTCAATATAGATTTTTCTTTTCTTCTTCACTAGATCATTTTGCGGAGTGGTATTATCAGCGCCCTCTTCAGACATTGTGTTATATTTTTATAGTTGCAAGTATGTCAAATGACAATCATTTTACTTGTCCAATACTCTAATTCTGAGACAAAAGATTCGGAAAATCATAAAAATAAAACAAGTAGCTTTGAATTTGTAAACTATGTTAAAATAGTTTAGGAGATACGTTCAAATTGTAATGTGTATATTATAAAATTGAAATTATGTTTATTATAAAACATGATAAAGAAAAACGTAGAAAAGATACAAATAGATTTTTAACTTTTTATGAAATTAAATGTAGACAAAATAAAAGGAAAAGTTGTTACACAAAAGTATGCACAGGGAGGATTAAAAATGGTTAATATTGTGTCCTACATAACAGCTTTAAAATCTACATGGATAAGAAAAATAATCTATAACAATATCTCAAAGTGGAGAAAATTATTGAAAAATAGTGTTGAGATTGATTAACTTTTAAATACAGGATCAGAATATTTGTCACATTTACAAGAGAATGTACAAAATAATTTCTGGAGAGATGTTTTGAAAGCTTTCCAAGAAATTCAAGAGAAACTAGATGCTGTCATGAGACAGTAATACCCGCACTAAGGTGTTTGCCTCTAAATACACAATCCTACGGGCGGCTTACCAAGGAAAAAGTCAAATATAATTCAGGCACGTAGCATCGTTTTTGAAAGTGGGGGGGGGGGCATCCTGAAAATTTTTTTTTACTTACCTAAAAAAAGTAAAAAGCAAAAAAAAAATGAAATGGGGGTGGGGTAGTGGCCACCTTTTTTTCAAGGCAAAATTACTTTCACTTCCAATTCTTTTCCCCATATTTCCTTGCTATGTATATACTGTGGTAAAAAGGGGGGGGGGGGGCAACCATCTTTTCAATGGACATTTTCTTATAGTACAGGCAGCCCCCCCCGGTTGCTACGTGCCTGTAATTAATATGTATTCATCAAATTGAATATGAAATTCTCCCTGTGACCTATAACTCAGAACCTCTTATATTTATTTTACATGCTTAATTCATTATATACCAGTTTGAATTCTATTAATGATGTAAATTAGATTTTGATAAATGTTTTGCTCATAATAGGACCTTTTTAAATTTATTAATCCCCCCCGCCCCCCCCCCCCAACCACAATCACACAGTACATACTTTTTGGAATAGGCTAGATGGAACAGTTTTGTTAAAACATTGTTTGTTATGAATTAATTTAAAATTTGTTCTTGACATGTAAATTCTTCATCACATCACGTTGCGTCACCCATATCATATTTTTAGATTAAACTCCATTCGGTACACCTCGGCGATTCCCACTTCATCTGATAAGGTGACGGAATCGACGGCACGAAGGTTTTTTGAATGGAATAGCATTAGAAAATGCTGCAGTGTGGTGTGCATTGGATTAATTAATTTTTGTGTTATAATTGGATTTATATTTCATGAAGTTGCGAGACCTATGGAGGTCGGTAAGTACAAGTTTAAGTATAGTGGGGGGGGGGGGGGGTAAAATAAACCCAAACGATTAGGTTAAAATTCAAAAAAAGGGTCAAAGATCATCGCATGCCACACTAGACGAATTTCATATTGTGAAGTTATCTCCCGTTGTCGATGTGACATTCAGTTACTGCCAACACTGGTGCGTATCCAGAATTTTTTTTCGGAAGTAGGGAGGGGGGTTCACATCTCAATCAAAAAATTCATGCCCAGAATTTCCTGACAAGCAGGAGAAAAAAAACTCATAAATTGAAAACAAATAAACAAAATAAAAACAATGATAGTGGGGTCAATGTTTTCTAAGTTAGGGGGAGGATGTCCAAAGTCATTTTTTATTTGCTTCAGTATATAGTCTTGTTTAAATAACAAAGCAAATTCCAGGGGGGGGGGGGTCCAATCTCCCTACCCACTCCCTGTCCCTGAAATAACAATCTATTTTGTGATTCCAATTAAATAGTATATTTTTTTCCATTTGACTAATTATGTACATACATGTATTTTGTTTCTTGTGTTTATATTATGTCTGTCTATTTGTCTGCAGAAATTATAACCTTGCCCATTAGTTTTCAGTGGGAAGGGCTATGCAAATGGCTTCCATATTTTATAGGTTTATTTCTTGTGACAATTAAGACCTTTTATTTGGGTACCATTAATTTTTACCTCTGATCGCTTGACCTAGGATACACATTTTTACAAGAAAAATACCAAACTTTAAACTTTGCCTAAATTTTGATTAGTAGGTGCTAGAGCTTTCATGCTTAACATGTGTCATTGTGAACTATCAACAGGTATAAATATGTTTAACCTTGACCCTAGAGTTTGAACCACTTAAAAAAAATTAACCTTAGCAATTAACTTTTGAACAGGAAGTACTAGGGATTACTTATTATGTTCCCCAAACGAAGTTGGGGAACATATTGTTTTTACTCTGTTTCTTATTATTTTGTTCCCCAAACGAAGTTGGGGAACATATTGTCTTTACTCTGTTTCTTATTTTCATGTCGCCCCAGACGAAGTCGGGGAGACATATTGCTATTGTACGCATGTTTTTTGTCCAGGCGTTTTCTTGGAGATGGCTTGGACAATCTTCCTGAAACTTTCCTCAAAGGACGATCACTGGTTGTTGTTGTGCCATGTGGTCATTCACTTTCAAAATGGCTACCGTTGCCATGGAAACCTGCAAAAAGCGACGAATTTTGACGAATTTTGTCCGCGAGTGTTCTCTCTGGTCCCTTGAACATTCGTGATGAAACTTTTTTTTATTTTAGTGATTAGTAATTGTAGTTTTGCGATTTGCATTTAAAATTTTCAAATAATCAATTATTGCCATGGAAACCGGGGGAAAGTTAAAATTCTTTAATTTCAATTTTCTCAATAACTACTCAAGCAATCGTTTTGAAACTGTCAATGTTTATTCATTGCAATGTTTCAAAGTGATTTCTATTTTTAAAATAATTGTAATGAGTCGCTCACAGTTGCCATAGAAACGAAACAGAAAAAAAGGTTTAGATGTCCACGTGTTCTTCAAGGTCAAGATCAAAGTTCTTCATATCCAATAAATGTTCTTTTCACAAGAATTCATATTTGAAATAGGAAAGCCCTAGCCCTTACCGTTCAAATGTAATGGCTAAGGTTCTATGTTCAAGACGACCCCCCACCCCACCCACCCCCACCCCCCACCCCCGAAGGAAGCGCACAGAAAGGTAGAATACACAGATATAACATATACAACTTACAAGTAACGTTTTTAAAGTTTCATTCATAAAATTCAGTACCCCTGATGTGATTTGATATTTTGCCAACATTCATTCTTCTTCTGTCTTGTCTCTAGATTTTATAATTATTTTATTTTATCTATAAAAAAAATAACGATTGTCAGCTGCATTTATTAGCATTTCGCGTTTTCTTGTATTTCCATTTCTTGTTTATTAATAATTTCGTTAGATAATGCACGTATCAATTAGAAAATTGGTACGTCATTTCCATAGTTATTATTCATTCTTAAATCCTTGGATCCACTCCTGCAGGTGCGCGAAGCCTTGATCATCACTGTAAACAAACATACATCTCGCCGAAAATGTTCATGATTCCGCTAAACTGAGAAAGTTTACACATGATTTATCATCTCATAACAAACATCAGCCCTGTGCAATGCAAAAATGCTCGAATTGAAGGTGGCATGTCAGATTCGTTTTCAGGCAGAACCTTTAAAATGAAAGTGAAAGTAGGGAAATTTCAGAGTTCTCACTGGCGTTATAATATACAAAATAATTCGGCTGATCTTCTTAATAAATGACATTTGCCAAGCTTTTTTGGTAGGAAAGATACTGCCATTTAACAAGTATGAGGCTCAGTTCAGTACATCTGCCCAATTTCTTTTATGAAAGTCTGCAAATTGAGGAACTTGTAATTTTTTCCTGAACTTCTTTCTTCTCCTACCGATTCTAAAAATAATTAGTGGGATGTACCCAATTAAGGTGTTCCGTTTCCAACGGAAAGGACTGATACGACTCGATCCAAGCTTAGCTAATGGACCATTGTTTTAGTGATGATGAAAAATGAAAGTCTCGTCCAGTACGGGGCGACATATGCTATTGCTTGCAATAGCAAACTTTCTAGTTATTAAGGTCTTCCGTCTCCAACGGAAAACCTTATTGTTTTCGTTCGGTTTCTTTTTCCCTTTTATTATTCCAACCGATTTTGTGCACGCATGTTCTCAGAAACGATTCGTCCAAATTTCACGTAACTTTTAGATCTGGTAGGTGTTGATCTGAACCTTATTGGAAAATTTTTGATTGATGACGTCACTTCTTATCTTAAGATAGTTAGGATTTTCTGATTTTCAGAGGGTCGGCTTGTCCAGGAAACTCCTCCGAAACGACTTAAGATATCGACTTAAGATTTTCAGTGAAAATAAAGGAAGGTTTCGTAAGTTGTAATTGGGTTTTCAAATTTTTCTAGCGCAAAGGCGCCGGAGCTCGATAGGGCCTGAAAAAATGTCTCAGAAATATCTCACAAAATTTGACACATTTTGTTTCATATCTTCATACCTGTTTATAATTTGTTAAAGCATATTGAAGAAAAAATGTGCAAAATTACAAGACCTTTCATTTGATATCAATAAAATGGGCCTGACCCCTGAAATTAGGGGCTCAGAGGGCCAAAAGTCTTTAATCTATAACCCTCTAATGATTGATATTTTGTTATATATTACTGAAGCAAAAGTAGTCATCTTAACAGCTGGCAACAATATAAGACAAAATCTTGATCATATATTACTTAATTAGGGGTCACAAGGGGCCAGAATGTCAAATCTTTGACGCTTTATATCTCAAAAAGGGGGAATATTTTAATAAGCAATATTGAACAAAAGATGGTCAGAATAATGTTCTAAACAATATGCATACTTTGAATTTTTGTAAAACGGCCCCATTAAGGACTTGTAGGGGTGGCCCCTAAATATTTCCATTTAGCATATCTCCACAACGAAAAGAAATCTCTGAAGAGATACTGAATAAAAAATCTTTAAAATCACAAGACCTTTTATTTGATACCAAGAAAGGGGCATACCCCTCAATTTAGGGGCTCGGAGGGGCCAAAAGTCTTATCTATAACTCTCTAATGATCAATATTTTGTTATACATTACTGAAGCAAAAGTAGTCATCTTAACAATTTGCATCAATATTTTGTTATATATTACTGAACCAAAAGTAGTCATCTTAACAATTTGCAACAATATATGATAAGATTTTGATCGTATGTTACGTAATTAAGTGTCACAAGGGGCCAGAATGTCAAATCTTTGACATTTTATATCTCAAACAGGGGGAATATTTTAAATAGCAATATCGAACAAAAGATGGTCAGAATAATGTTCTAAACAATATCCATACTTTGAATTTTTGTAAAACGGCCCCATTAAAAACTTGTAGGGGTGGCCCCTAAATATTTCCATTTAGCCTATCTCCACAACGAGAAGAAATCTTCAAAATCACAAGACCTTTCATTTGCTACCAAAAAATGGGGCTGACCCCTCAAATTAGGGGCTCAGAGGGGCCAAAAGTCTTTTATCTATAACTCTCTTATGATCAATATTTTGTTATATATTACTTTGGCAAAAGTGTTCATCTTTACGATTTGCAACAATATATGATAACAATTTGATCATATGTTACGTAATTAGGGGTCGCAAGGGGCTAGAATGTCAAATCTTTGACTATTTATATCTCAAACAGGGGGAATATTTTAAATAGCAATATCGAACAAAACATACTTTGGATTTTTGTAAAACGACCCCTTTAAGGACTTGTAGGGGTGGCCTCATAACATTTCTGTTAGCATATCTCTTAAATAAGGGGCTCAGAAGGGCCAAAACTCTTTAATCTATAACTCTCTAATGATCAATATTTTGTTATACATCACTGAAGCAAAAGTAGTCATCTTAATGATTTGCAACAATATATTAAAAAATTTTGGTCATATTTTATGGATATAAGGGTTGCAAGGGGCCAAAATGCTATATTTTTTATGCTTTACGTCTCGAAAAGTGGGAAACATTTTTATGAGCCATATTGAACAAAAGATGTTCAGACTATCGTGATAAATATCAGAAACTTTAAATTTGATGAAGAAAAACTTAATGTCTTTCTCTTTTAAATTATATCTCAGTCAAAATCGCATCTCATCTTATCGAGAAATTCAACGGAAGACCTACTCGTTGCTCGCAACGAGATCTCATCTAGTTAAGGTCTTCCGTCTTAACGGAAGACCTTATAGTGATTCTACTGTTTCTTATTATTATTCTTATTTTTTAGACAAATCTTGTGCACGCGATATCTCGAGAACTATTCATCGGTTTTTCATCAAACTTTCAGGGATGATGTGCTCTTATATGCCATTGTTACATTTGGAAGAATTTTGGAACAAGTCGCTTCTGATGCCAAGTTATGGCCATTTTTCTGATTTTAAAATGAAATTTTGTGAGTTCGAGATCTAAAGAACTACTAGAGATATTAACTGGAGACTTGTTGGAGAGCATAGGGCATGACTTCTAGCTATGCGGAATGTCTTTTTCGTGTGTTGTCAGTACTTCCGGTCGCTTCCGGAAGCGAATTAAAAAATCAAAATTTTCAACTTTTTGTTTTTCATTATTTTTCTGTGATTTTCATAGGGTTAATAGAGACTCCTTACTGAATTCGAAATGTGTAATTTGTTTTAGAATTAAGAGAGCCACTCTCGAGATATTCGAATTTAAAAATTTGAAGCGGCGTTCCCGATGGCGTAATGGTGAATGCGTTGGATTTTCACGCGGGCGACCCGGGTTCGATCCCCTGTGTGACCGATATTTTTTTACGACTTTTTCAGCTGGATTTTTCGTTTTTTATTTCATAATCGGACGGAAGACCTCTCGTTGCTCGCAACGAGATCGTTTCTAGTTAGGGTCTTCCGTCTTCAGCGGAAGACCCTTCTATTATTCTTATGTTTCTTTTTCACTTTTCTTATTATTAAGGTCTTCCGTCTTCACTAAAGACCTTATAGTGATTCTACTGTTTCTTATTATTATTATTATTATTTTTCTGACCATCTAATTTTGTGCACGCGATTTCTCAATGACTACTGGATGGATTTTCATGAAATTTACGGAAACAATGTGTTGTTATCTGAAGTTATTTTATCTGAGAGATTTTTTGAAGATACGCTTCCGGTGCCAAGTTACGGGACATTTCCTGATTTTTAAATGACATTTTGTCCACGGATTTTCTCAAGAACGGCAAAAGATATCAAAATGAAACTTTCAGGGATGATAGATCGTCGTAATTACCATCTAGGACGCAACTTTTCGTTCGTCGTCAGTACTTCCTGTTGTTACCAGATGCGAATTTAAAAAATCGATTTTTCTAACTTTTTTGTTTTTCAATATTTTTGAAGTATTTTAAGCTTGGATAATAGAGACCTTTGCAGTGATGCTTACTATATAATCTGATTATTCACAAATCCAAAGTCTAGATTTTAACATTCAAAAATCTGAAGCGGGTCCAAAATGGCGGCTGTCTCCGTAGACTCCTCCATTTCGCGAGTAGGGGTTTATGGAGGCAGCTGAGCGTTTGATTAAACGATTCTGACATAAGGATACATGAAATGTTAAAAACTACTTCGACTCTCACGTAGTAGTGAAATGGTTGGAGGAGTTACCTCCCGTTACTTGTTTATATTATAATAGATAATCAATGTAAATATTGTAATTAATTGGTCAATTGACAAAAGAATTATACAAGTATTATATAGATAAATGATGTTCTGTTAGAAAATGATAATAGTGTTGCCAAAAGAAAGGCAGTCTGTTGTATTTTATCAATATGATATCTGATAACTTATGATCATTGATTAAAATGAGATACAAGGGGGCAGTACAGCCAACTGGCTTGTGTCTTCACTTTGGAACAGAGACCAATTGGTTTATCGATCAAATCGGATTGTGCAAAGTTGCCGTAGTGAGTGACGTTAGCTCTAGGTTTGTCATTAGGACAGAGAAGCTCTTACAAAGTTAAATCATACTTTGTAAGTATATTGTAGCCACTTAGCTAGAGTTATATAGGCAACTTGGTAAGCAGTAAGACACCAGGCAGGTGTTAAAGGCTAAATCAAGAGGCACCAGGCAGGTAAATGTTGACATATATAGTCAATTGTATAGTGAGGCAATTATCATATGGCACCAGGCAGGTGCCGGTTTTAACTGAAGATATATAATTATACAAAGCACTTAATAGGTCATTTGATTAAAGACACCAGGCAGGTGTCATATTATTATCTGTATATATTGCATTCAATCATATCCCCTGTAAAACTAGGTAATCCGAGCACGGACCTACTGACCGCTCAGGTCCGACACGTTACAGTAGTACGTTGCAATTGAGTGTCAATCTTAAAACTTAATTTCCATTTCACTGTTTTAGTTAACTGGGCTAGATACGATATGTAATGTGTATAATGTGTTACATATACTTTCTTAACGTAGAAATAAAATAAAGGCACTAAGAATGTTTTGATTTTAAAATTAAACTGAAGCTATCATACCTATTTAATAGATCAGTCCCAAGAAAAGGCGCGAATATTTACTCGTGGCGTTTGGCGCGAAATTATGAATGCTTTTTATAATTCTTAGACAGGTGAACTGTTGCAAAAGTACCGGTATACACAAGTATATTTAGAGCAGTACTCCAAATAGCTTAAGGGTTAGCGCGTGGGGGATATAAAAGTAAAAAAAAAAAAAAAAAAAGGGCATTCACGTTGGCGACATGGTTTCAATCCTCCTTGTGACTAAAATTTTGAATATCAATTCAGCTCGATTTTACGTGGATTTCTTTTCCTAAAACGGACGGAAGACCTCTCGTTGCTCGCAACGAGATCGTATCTAGTTATTAGGGTCTTCCGGCTTCAGCGGAAGACCCTTCTACTATTCTTATGTTTCTTTTTCACTTTTCTTATTTTTAGGGTCTTCAGCGGAAGACCCTTCTATTATTTCTTCGGTTTCTTTTTTACCTTTATTATTATTAGGGTCTTCCGTCTCCAACGGAAGACACTTCTATTATTGTATTGTTTCTTTTTCACTTTTATTAAGGTCTTCCGTCTCCAACGGAAGACCTTCTTGTTATTCTTTTCTTTTTACCTATTATTATTATTATTATTCTTACCAATTTTGTGCACGCGATTTCTCGTAAACTACTGGGCCGATTCTCATGAGACTTTCACATCTGATAGGCACTGATCTGAACCTTATTGGAAATTTTTTTGTTGATGACGTCACTTCCGGTCGTGAGTTATCTACAATTTCCTGATTTTAAAATGCAATTTTGTCTGAACTTAGTAGCGAAAACTGCTTAAGATATGAACTGGAGACTTATTTGAGATGATAGTTTTTGACTTTTAGCTTTGCAGAATCACCTTTCCGTGTGTCATCAATACTTCCGGTCGCTACTGGAAGTGAATTTAACAAACGCAATTTTTCAACTTTTATTTTTTAATATTTTTGTTTTTGATGTGAATAGAGACCCTCTTGTAGAAGCCAAATATGTAATTTGTTTGAAAATCGAAAAAGCCAATCTCGAGATATTTGCATTTGAAAACGCGAAGCGGCGATCCCAATGGCTAAATGGTTAGCGCGTTGGATTGTCACGCGGGCGACCCGGGTTCGATCCCCCGTGTGACCAAAACATTTTATCATTTTTTCTGCTCGATTTTTCGATATTTTTAACTTTTAAACCAATTGGAACAATATATTATAAACTTTTAAGCATATCTTGCGTAAGTAGGGGTCAGAAGGGGCCAAAATGTCAAATCTTTGACGCTTTATATCTCGAAAAGGGGGAATATTTTGATAAGCAATATTGAACAAAAGATGGCCAGAATGATGTTCTAAACAATATGCATACTTTGAATTTTTGTAAAACGGCCCCATTAAGGACTTGTAGGAGTGACCCCTAAATATTTCCATTTAGCATATCTCCACAACGAATAGAAATCTCTGAATAAGTATTGAACAAAAAATCTTCCAAATCACAAGACCTTTCATTTGATATCAAGAAAAAAGGGCTGACCCCTCAAATTAAGGGCTCAGAGCGGCCAAACATCTTTTATCTATAACTCTCTAATGATCAAGATTTTGTAATGCATTACTGAAGCAAAAGTATTTATCTTAACGATTTGCAGCAATATATGATACAATTTTGATCATATGTTGCGTAATTAGGGGTCACAAGGGGCCAAAATGTCAAATCTTTGACGCTTTATATATCGAAAAGGGAGAATATTTTGATAAGAAATATATAACAAAAGATGGCCAGAATAATGTTCTAAACAATATGCATACTTTGAATTTTTGTAAAACGGCCCCATTAAGGACTTGTAGGAGTGACCCCTAAATATTTCCATTTAGCATATCTCCACAACGAATAGAAATCTCTGAATAAGTATTGAACAAAAAATCTTCCAAATCATAAGACCTTTCATTTGATATAATGAAAAAAGGGCTGACCCCTCAAATTAAGGGCTCAGAGCGGCCAAAAATCTTTTATCTATAACTCTATAATAATCAAGATTTTGTAATACATTACTGAAGCAAAAGTATTTATCTTAACGATTTGCAACAATATATGATACAATTTTGATCATATGTTACGTAATTAGGGGTCACAAGGGGCCAGAAAGTCAAATCTTTGACGCTTTATATCTCGAAAAGGGGGAGTATTTTGATAAGCAATATTGAACAAAAGATGGCCAGAATAATGTTCTAAACAATATGCATACTTTGAATTTTTGTAAAACGGCCTCATTAAGGACTTGTAGGAGTGACCCCTACGCAGCATAGTTAAGGCTCCCCGGAGCAATTAACCAAGCAAAAATAAATGTTAATATTTTCACCAATTAATATTTGAAAAACTAGATTTAATCATGAAGCAAGTCGTTTAAGTTGTTGATAAACCTCAGTTTTTCCAACTTTGCACCTCATTATTTAGTCACGTGATCAATAGGTCACCTGACGCTATACTTAGAAAAATCGGTTCTCTCAAGGAAAATCCCTTCGGCGCAGGCTGAAGATGCATATAAATGTACACTTCTGCACATCAACAGATTCAGATGGTTCAATAGAAAGTCGATCTTGCTTGGGAAAAAGACAGCATTGCCTAAATATATAAATATTTTAACA
>NW_026918400.1:0-14122 GCF_032062105.1 Saccostrea cuccullata | reverse complement strand
ACATAAACAGTACAGAAATATGTAAGTACTAATATTTTAACATTTTAATCTATATTAGAATATGAATTATGATATACATAAGAAACTAAGAATTTGATACTTTGTAAAAACTATGTGTATGGAATATTTTATGTCTAGATCAGATGTTGATAAATCTGATATTTCTATATGAGTTAATATATTCAGATCCCATAAAATGTATATAAGTAAATATTTTCATAAGGAGTATTTTGGTGTAAATACAGAGTTATTGTAAAGAGCATATCTTTAGGAATTTATTTATTATTAATATAGAGTAACATCATATCTGAAAAAATCCACACAGTTTGTCAGATGGACTTGGTTCCACAAACCGGTATGCATTACTGTTTTATTATTTTGGTTATATATGAAAGATAACTCTTCACGATTTTGGAAAGTATGTTTAGCTTGTAAGAGTTATTGCTCTTTATACTTGTAAAGTGTAACAACATTCCATTGAGTGAAATATTCATTTATGACTACTATGTATATCTACTATTATATTTTATTGTACCATTCTAATGTTATTGTATATTTTATATTAATTTCAGAGCCAATGATTGTTGATATATAAATTATGATGAAACCAGAAAGTTCTTCGATTTATTCATGTTATTATTGCCGGGATTCCCGTTACAAAAGCATTAATTCAATTACAGAATTGTCTACAAATAACATTGTACCATGAGCCAGGGGCCTTGAAATTTATAATTCTGGAAGACACTCCCTTGCTTATCATAACTATATGTAGTTAGTTTAATTAATATCCAGGAGCAGAGAGGAAGGTTTTTTTTTTACAGAATTAAGGAGGCTGGGGGACAACAAATTAACCACAAATTAACCATCAGTTTTAACTTATTTTTTAGATACGGTATCATAAGCTGTCAACTATCATTTGGCAAAGAAAAAATTCATACATTTTAGTTTTTAAAATTTGATCATTTTTGTATATCTTTATATGGAGCTCTTCTTTCAAAGAAGATCAAAATAGTCTGAAAATGGCTGCCACCCCTCAGCCTCTTTAATGAATATAAACTTTACAGTTTATATAGCCCCACCGTAACACCGGAACCCCTGACCTTTGGGTCACGAATTTCAAAACTTTGGAGAGAATACCCTTCCTCATCACAACTTAGCATGTAATTAGTTTGTTTAATATCCAGGGGCAGAGGGAAATATTTTCAAAGAATAAATGCATTTCATAATTATTATTATTGTCGTTATGGGTATTTCGTGTGTGAACAGAATGGTGGATCTGTGTGGTTTTTATGTCATGTGACATGGTCATATAAATAGCAGGTGCGTGCTTAAAAAGTTACTCTACCGCTCGTACAGAACGTGTAAGGAATGGAAACCAGTAAATTAGGCACACACACACATATTATATATGTAGGTATATAAGTATTATTTAATGATTAAAAATAACGTGTGTTGAAATGAATACAAATGTGTTAAATTTGTAATAAACGTCCTGACGAGCAGCATTCCATACATATGAGTTGATTATTCTTTCAATACAGAATAATAAGTATAATTAATTTATATTCGGACAAACGAAGTGAGAGAGATTATAAATTAATATAAATTTTATAGCCCTGTCCTAACCCCAAGGCCCCTGACCCTGGGACAATGAATTTCACAATTTTGGTATGGAGTCAATGCCTATAATAATTATGCCAACAGTTCGACGGCTTGATGTTAATGAGTAAAGAAGATTTTTAAAGATTTCATCAATTGTAGTAATTTCGCCCAAACATTCTTGCCTTAGGGGGTGGAGGGCAGGGACCATGAATTAAAAAAATTCCCTTTCATCCATAGATGCTTTATGCCAAAATTGGTTGTAAATGGTTGAGGGATTACAGAGAAATGCTGAAAATGTTCAAATGTTAACGCACAATGCAGAGCGCACGACGCCAAAAAAAAAAAAACTGATAGCAATAAGTCACATGCGTTGATTCAGGTGACCAAATAAGGAGTCCTTTGGTCTCAATATTTATGTAAAATATTCGGTGTCTTCTGGTCTCCCTGTTGACTTACAATATAATATTATAAGATGACCTCTGGTCTTCTTATTGATGTAAAATATAAGTGTCTTCCGGTTTCTTCATTGTCGTAGTGTTATCATTAGTTTTTAATGATGTACAATATAATGTGACCTCTTGTCCCCCTACTGATGTACAAATTACGAGGGCTGTTCAATAAATAATGTCCTAAACTGTATGACATTCAATACTAAGCTTGAATTTATAACAATTGATGTGACTACTTTTCATCACATAGTTTAACTGTGAGAAGCTGGAAAACAAGGGCATTCGAGACACTGCATTAAAAATGAATTGTAAAGAAACAGTAAACTGAAGTAAAATTAAACCGTCCATTAAAGCTGCTGTAAAATTTGTTAAGAATCCCAAAGAAATACTCACGGAAATATGTAAAAACTCACTGCAATCAATGTTTGTTTTATAGACAATTGAGCAGGTGGATTTCACTGATAAAATATATATAATGGGCATCAAAAATGGATACCGTACTTGCAAACAAAAATTAAACAAATAATGTACTGTTTGCCAAATTTCAACAAATAATCACTGATGGTGTATGATTGACTATACGACACATAGCAAAGAATGGAGGCGTACAAGCTTAAGGCGAGAACAATCCCCCGCTCTGAAAAAAGATATTTCTCAATTCGAAAAGTAGTATTTTTTCAAAATGTTATGGTTTATATCATATTTTACATATCAAATTCTGTATTTCATTGTTTTAATAATTTATGAATAATTTATTTTTTATTCATGTTTTTATGACATTTGAAAACAAAAAGAAACAAGCTAATTCAGAGAATTCGTGTCCCCCGCTTAGGGAAAAAGTCGGCTCCCCCTGACTGAATTTGTAGAGTTATTAAATGTATACATGTATACTGAAGGAAATAAAATACATGTATGTCAATATACATATAAAGATTTGATTGCTTATTCTTTATTATGTGTATAGAAGATTTTTTTTATATGGAATATTTATCACACTGAATGATGATTTTATAACCTCATAAATTTTTCATTTCACATGCTGAATACTATCATTTAGTAAAAAAAAAAAAGTATTTAAAAAAAAAAAAAAAAAATGGTACGACCGAGATTTGATCCCGGGACCTCTTACATTTGAAGCGAGAGACATAACCACTAGACCACGGAGTCGCTTTACATGGGATGAAGTATATGCAGAACTGAAGTCACATACATGTATATATTCATGTTTTCATGTTTGGTATTCTCAAAATTTTACACAATCCATGGTGTTTGATTTATTTAGCCTTTATTAAACAGTTCTAATAGATGTAATAAGAACATAAAGTCCGCCGAGAACCTGTTTTATACGCAATAACTCTCCTCATGCCCCTGCGCTAAAAATAGCGACATGTAATACTATAAATACTAATAAAACAAACGGGGCGGGGCACTTTGAGAGGGGCGAGAGACGTCCTAGGGAGTTTTGGTATAAAATTACATTGCATAAGCTCAAAATCTTCTTCAAATATCCCCCGGAAATGATAGTGTTACACACAGACAGAATGTATAAATTTCCGACCTTGAACTTTGACCTTTTGACCTCAAAATCAATAGGGGTCTTCTTTAGGCCACAGGGAGTTGTTATGTAAAATTTCATTGCAATAGCTCAAATGGTTCTAGAGATATCGTGTGGAAACGAAAGTGTTTTAACAGACAGAATTTGCTTATTTATGACCTTGACCTTTGACTTTTTGACCTCAAAATCAATAGGGGTCTTCTTTAGTCCATAGGGAGTTGCTATACTAAATTTCATTGCAAAAGCTCAAAGGGTTCTCGAGATATCGTGTGGAAACGAAAGCGTTACAGACAGACAGAAAGACGGACGGACGGACGGACGGACGGACGGACGGACGGACGGACGGACGGACAAACCCAAATTAATATCCCCCACTTTTCAAGCGGGGGACAAAAAAAGAAAAAGAAAAAGCTTCATGTATGATTCGAACTTTATTCATAGCTCAGGTTTAGTCCAAGACCAACCGCTTTAACCACTACCGGTACGCTACGAAGTATATGCACTATTGACGTCTTTCAGTGTGATTTAAATGGACTGATTTGTAACATTTCCATCATTTAAGCGTTCACGAAGAATGGAGACTTGACCCATTCATGTTCAAAATTCGTTTTTTATAGCTCTATTAAACCCATTTTCCACTAAATATGCTTAACTGTCAACTTTGAAATAAATATTATCAAATGATGAGTCGTTCAGAAAAAATAAAATGATAAAATATTTTGAAGATGACATTACCGAGAACATGATTTTAGAAAAATATAGCTTTTTTGTGGATTTTGAAAATTGAAAAACATTTTGTATCAGAGCGGGGGATTGTGCACGCCTTATACGCCCTCTTTCATAATACACATCATTTCGGGAGTAGTTCACACTGTTTGAAAAACGTTTGACAGAAAAACAGCTTATCACTCAAAAGTAACCCTTTAAAAAATGAGTGAAAACGACTGCGTATAAGAATATATGAACAATTATTAAAAATATCAGTAATTGTAGTTATCCACGTTTATTTGAATTTCAAACAGATAATGAAACTTGAATCTATTGCTTAAAACCCTCAAAACAAAATTTACAATAAGATGTACTTGACAAAAAAACAAAGGTCTGAGAAGAGCAGAGAATTGCAAGAGAACAAAGATAGATTTATAGGCAATTTTCTTAAATATTAGTGGTCTTATTGTTCAAATTCGTATTCGGGGATGCAGTTTAATTTCTGGAGGAATCTAGAAAGCAATTTTTGGCAAAAAAATCAGAAGGTTAATGAGAATAAGGAATCCACAACATAAGATTTTTCCATGACAGCGTCCAAACCCGAAAGCCCTGAAGAGTAAAGGAGTCTTGGGGATAAACAAAAGTTAATCTTCATTCACGTTAACAATATTCGCCAGATCTTTCGCCTTTTGACTTGTTCCATTTGCCAAACTTGAGAAAACGCCTTTCAGAAGGAAGAAACAAGTCCAGGACATCATAGGATCTGCAATAATCCAGTATACAAAGGTTCATACCAGAAAATGAGTTCGAAAAACAATTGAAAATGAATCAGAAATTAGATAAAAATGTTACTTACATGTGTTTTAATGAAAAGATAATTTTAGGTTAAATTATTATAACTAAATTATTGAAATTGCGACTTTTGTTTCTTTCCGAGCATTGAAGACATAATTAAACGACCCTTGTATAAGGTAACCTACCGATGTACAATATCAGGTGTCCTCTGGTCCCCCTACTGATGTACAATATGAGGTGACCTCTAGTCCCCCTACTGATGTACAATATACGGTGACCTTTGGTCCCCCTACTGATGTGCAATATAAAGTGTCCTCTGATCCCCTTACTGATGTACAATACAAGGTGACATCTGGTCCCCCTTCTGATGTACAATATGAGGTGACCACTAGTCCTCCTACTGATGCATAATATAAAGTGACCTCTGGTCCCCTTACTTGTCCCCTACTGATGTACAATATGAGGTGACCTCTGGTCTCCCTACTGGTGTGCAATATAAGGTGGCCTCTGGTCCTACTGATTCACAATGTAAGGTGACCCCTGGTCCCCCTCCTGATGTACAATATAAAGTGTCCTTTGATCTCCTTACTGATGTGCAATATAAGGTGACCTCTGGTCCCCCTTCTGACGTTCAATTAAAGGTGACCTCTGGTCCCCCTACTGATATACAATAAAAAGTGGCCTCAGGTCCCCCTACTGATGTACAATATAAGATGTCCTCTGGTCCCCTTTTAATGTACAATGTAAGGTGACCTCTGGTCCTCCTGCCGATGTACAATATAAGGTGACCCTTGGTATCCCTGCTGATGATCAATATGAAGTGACCTCTCATCCCCTTACTGATGTACAATATAAGGTGACCTCTAGTCCCCCTTCTGGTGTTAAATAAAAGGTGACCTCTGGTCCCCCTTTTTATGTATAATATAAAGTGGTCTCTGGTCCCCCTACTGATGTACAATATAAGATTACCTCTGGTCCCCCTTCTGATTTTAAATATAAGGTGACCCCTGGTCCCCTTGCTGATATACAATATAAAGTGGCCTCTGGTCTACTGATGTACAATATAAGGTGACCTCTGGTCCCCCTTCTGATGTTAGATATAAGGTGACCTCTGGTCCCCCTTACTGATGAACAATATATGGTAGCCTCTGTTCCCCCTACAGATGCACAATATAAGGTGACCTCTGGTCCCCCTGCTGATGTACAATATAAGGTGACCCTTGGTCCCCCTGCTGATGTACAATAAAATGTGACCTCTGGTCATCCTACTGATGTTAAATATAAGGTGACCTCTGGTCCCCCTACTTATGTACAATATAAGGTGACCTCTGGTCCCCCTACTTATATACAATATAAGCTGACCTCTGGTCCTTCTGCTGATGAACAATATAAAATGACCTCTGGTCCTACTACTGATGTACAATATAAGGTGTCCTCTGGTCCCCTTTTTGATGTTCAATATAAAGTGACTTCTGGTCCCTCTACTGATGTACAGTACAATATTAGGTGACCACTAGTCCCCATGAAAAATATCGGGTGACCCTGGTCCCCGTACTGATGAACAATATAAGTTGTCCTCTGGTCACCTACTGATGTACAATATAAGGTGACCCCTGGTACAACTGCTGATGATCAATATAAAGTGACCTCTCATCCCCTTACTGATGTATGATATAAGGTGACCTCTATTCCCCTTTCTGCCACTAGTCCCCGTACAATATAAGGTGACCTCTGGTCATCCTTCTGATCTTAAATCTGGTCATCCTTCTGATCTTAAATATAAGGTGACCTCTGGTCCCCCTACTGATGTACAATATAAGGTGACCTAAGGTACCCCTGCTGATGTACATATGTAACCTCTGGTCATCCTTCTGATGTTTAATCTAAGGTGACCTCTGGTCCCCCCTACTTATGTACAATATAAAGTGACCTCTGGTCCCCCTACTGATGTACAATATAAGGTGTCCTCTGGTCCCCTACAGATGTATAGTATAAGGTGTCCTCTGGTCCCCTTATTGGTGTACAATATAAGGTGACCTCTGGCCCCTCTACTGATGTACAGTACAATATTAGGTGACCACTAGTCCGTCCCCGTATTAATGTAAAATATCGGGTGACCTCTGGTCCCCGTACTGATGTACAAAATTAGGGTGTCCTCTGGTCCCCCTTCTGATGTACAATAAAAGTTGACCCCTTTCCTTTTCCCCACTGATGTACAATATAAGGTGTCCTCTGGTCCCCCTACAGATGTATAGCATAAGGTGTCCTCTGGTCCCCCTACTGATATACAAGAGAGGACCTCAGGTCCTTCTGCTGATGTACAATATAAGATGACCTCTGGTCCTACTACTAATGTAAAATATAAGGTGTCCTCTGGTCCCGCTTCAGATGTACAGTACAATATTAGGTGACCACTAGTCCCCGTACAATATAAAGTGACCTCTGGTCCGTCTGCTGATGTACAATATACGATGACTTCTGGTCCTACTACTGATGTACAATATAAGGTGACCTCTGGTCTCTCTACTGATGTACAGTACATTATTAGGTGACCACTAGTCCCCGTACTAATGTAAGATTTCGGGTGATCTCTGGTCCCTGTATTGATGTATAATATAAGGTGTCATCTCGTCCCCCTACTGATGTAAAAAATAAGATGAACTCTGTTCCTCCTACTGATGTACAATATAAGTTGTCCACTGGTCCCCCTACAGATGTATAGTATAAGGTGCCCCCCCCCCCCCCCCACTGATGCACAATATAAGGTGCCCTCTGGTCTCCCTACTGATGTACAATATAAGGTGTCCTCAGGTCCCTCTACTTATGTACAGTACAATATTAGGTTACCTGTAGTCCCCCTACTGATGTACAATATAGGGTGACCTCTGGTCCCCCAAATGATGTACGATATAAGGTATCCCCAGGTCCCCCTATTATGTGCAATAAAAGATTACCTTTGGACCCCTATTGATTTAAAATGTAAGGTGACCTATGATCCCTCTGATGATGTACAATATAAGGTGACCACTGGTCTCCCTAATGATGTTAAATATAAGGTGGCCTCTGGTCCCCCTACTAATGTACAATGTAAGTTGATCTTTGGTCCATCTATTGATATAAAATATGAGGTTACCTCTGGTCACCCTTTATTACTTTCACGTTTCTGCTAATATAAATATTAGAAAGTTGATCTTTATAAAGTTATAAATATGATTATTTTGGAGTAAGACAAAGAAAATTGCCTATCATATAAAATTCAATTAATATATAAGGTGACCTGAGGTCTCCGTATTGATATCGATGAATTTACTTTTGTGCCTTTAATGCCTGGAGAGTTCCTAGAATGTTTTATTACTACGCAAAATGACGAACTATTTGCGGGGGACCCCAGATCCTAGTTCAGCGTACGTTTTATCCTTCTGCGAATTCTTTCTCCAAAAACTAAGCGTCTTGCAGACCTTGATCGGTAACAGATCGATTCGTCCCCAAATGAGTGGATTCACCCCCAGACGTTTCGCTCTATTTCAATGCAGGCTACTAGCTGTTGAAAAATGGATATTTTAGAGTGTTTTTCCTGAGAAGCACATTCCTCTTGAATGTTCGTTGATTTTCAAACCAAGGGATTAATTGTCAGTGTATTTTTTTCAGGGGCTGGGTGCAATATGAACTTTCATTCGAGTTCTCTGAGCTATCCACGATATGATATTTATAAGAAAGATGTTATTTATCATCAGTGCAGTGTAGAGCAGTGTGAGACCAAATTTAACATGTGATAATTTGTCTTAAAAAAAATTATGATCATTTAAGAAAATCAATATATTAATAGTGATTTACTGAGATTATTAATAATGTTGATTTATGTTCTTTTTTCTTTCTAACACTGAATCTTTTTATATTTAGTTAAATTGGGTGTATGTTGTTTCACGTCTCTCTTTAATTCTCTCCAGAATTTTCAAACATATGGAGACGCCACCACTTATCGATGGAGAGCTACAAATTTTGTCCTTTACTCTGCATGCACTTACAATTTATGTATATATAGGGCCATTATTTATATAAAAGCAGTGAGGGATCTTATTTTCATAATGGCACCTACAGTGACACAGGCCTCAGTTTATAGGTCTCATCCTATAAGGACTGGTTTCCAAGTTCCAACAGTGGGATTTTAACCCGTGACATCAACTTCTTTCTTAGCAACTCAAGAGCAGACACTTTAACCACAGTATCACAAGGGTGACCTGCTTTTACAAGAAAAACAGCACAAGATAATGGAAGCATTCTTTGAGATATATTTTTATTTGGGGGGGGGGGGTTTCTTTCTAATATTATATCTTTTTCTATATCTTTTAATCTTTTGAAAGATAATGCTTTGACAAGAAAAATAATACCAAATTTGTTTTCATTTATTTGAAAATAAAAAAGATATGGCCATTTAAGGGAACACACCATTGTCAATTTACTCAGTTCACCATGATAATGGAAGCATTCTTTGAAATAATTTTTTTTTTTTTTTGGCTTTTTGACTTTAAATCTTTTATGATTTAGAAAAATCATGCATTGACAAGAAAAATAATACCAAATTTGTCTTAATTTATTTGAAAATAAAAAAAGATATAGCCATTTAAGGGAACACACCATTGTCGATTTACTCAGTTCAACGTGATAATGGAAGCATTCTTTGAGATATAAATTTTTTTAGGGGCTTTCTGGCATTATACTTTTTATGATTTAGAAAGATCAAGCTTTGACAAGAAAAATAACACCAAATTTGTTTTCATTTATTTGAAAATAAAAATGATATGGCCATTTAAGGGAACACACCATTGTCGATTTACTCAGTTCAACATGATTATGGGAACATTCTGTGAGAGATTTTTTTTTTTTTGGTTTTTTGACTTTAAATCTTTTAATATTTAGAAAGATCAAGCTTTGACAAGAAAAATAACACCAAATTTGTTTTCATTTATTTGAAAATAAAAAAGATATGGCCATTTAAGGGAACACACTATTGTCGATTTACTCAGTTCAACATGATAATGAAAGCATTCTTTGAAATAATTTTTTGTTGTTGGAATTTTGACTTTAAATCTTTGAAGTTTTAGAAAGATCATGCTTTGACAAGAAAAATAATACCAATTTTGTCTTAATTTATTTGAAAATAAAAAAGATATGGCCATTTAAGAGAACACACCATTGTCGATTTACTCAGTTCAACATGATTATGGGAACATTCTTTGAGATATAAATTTTTTGAGGGGTTTTCTGGCATTATACCTTTTAGGATTAAGAAAGATCAAGCTTTGACAAGAAAAATAACACCAAATTTGTTTTCATTTATTTGTAAATAAAAAAGATATGGCCATTTAAGGGAACACACCATTGTCAATTTACTCAGTTCAACATGATAATGGAAGCATTCTGTGAGAGAATTTTTTTTTTTTTTTGGCTTTTTGACTTTAAATCTTTTAATATTTCGAAAAATTATGCTTTGACAAGAAAAATAACACCAAATTTGTTTTCATTTATTTGTAAATAAAAAAGATATGGCCATTTAAGGGAACACACCATTGTCAATTTACTCAGTTCAACATGATAATGGAAGCATTCTGTGAGAGAATTTTTTTTGTTTTTGGCTTTTTGACTTTAAATCTTTTAATATTTTGAAAAATTATGCTTTGACAAGAAAAATAATACCAAATTTGTTTTCATTTATTTGAAAATAAAAAAGATATGACCATTTAAGGGAACACACCATTGACGATTTACTCGGTTCAACATGATAATGGAAGCATTCTTTGAAATAATTTTTTTTTTTTGGCTTTTTGACTTTAAATCTTTAAATATTTAGAAAGATCAAGCTTTGACAAGAAAAATAACACCAAATTTGTTTTCATTTATTTGAAAATAAAAAAGATATGGCCATTTAAGGGAACACACTATTGTTGATTTACTCAGTTCAACAGGATAATGGAAGCATTCTTTGAAATAATTTTTTTTTGTTGGAATTTTGACTTTAAATCTTTGAAGTTTTAGAAAGATCATGCTTTGACAAGAAAAATAATACCAATTTTGTCTTAATTTATTTCAAAATAAAAAAGGTATGGCCATTTAAGGGAACACACCATTGTCGATTTACTCAGTTCAACATGATTATGGGAACATTCTTTGAGATATAAATTTTTTGAGGGGCTTTCTGGCATTATACCTTTTATGATTTAGAAAGATCAAGCTTTCACAAGAAAAATAACACCAAATTTGTTTTCATTTATTTGAAAATAAAAAAGATATGGCCATTAAAGGGAACACACCATTGTCAATTTACTCAGTTCAACATGATAATGGAAGCATTCTGTGAGAGAATTTTTTTTTTGGCTTTTTGACTTTAAATCTTTTAATATTTTGAAAAATAATGCTTTGACAAGAAAAATAATACCAAATTTGTCTTAATTTATTTGAAAATAAAAAAGATATGGCCATTTAAGGGAACACACCATTGACGATTTACTCAGTTCACCATGATAATGGAAGCATTCTTTGAAATAATTTTTTTTTTTTTTTTTTTTTTTTTTTTTTTTTTTTTTTTTTGGCTTTTTGACTTTAAATCTTTTATGATTTAGAAAGATCATGCTTTGACAAGAAAAATGATACCAAATTTGTCTTAATTTTTTTGAAAATAAAAAAGATATGGCCATTTTAACACACCATTGTCGATTTCCTCAGTTCAACATGATAATGAAAACATTCTTTGAGATATAAATTTTTTTGAGGGGCTTTCTGGCATTATACCTTTTATGATTTAGAAAGATTAAGCTTTGACAAGAAAAATAACACCAAATTTGTTTTCATTTATTTGTAAATAAAAAAGATATGGCCATTTAAGGGAACACACTATTGTTGATTTACTCAGTTCAACATGATAATGGAAGCATTCTTTAAAATAATTTTTTGTTGTTGGAATTTTGACTTTAAATCTTTGAAGATTTCTAAAGATCATGCTTTGACAAGAAAAATAATACAAATTTTGTCTTTATTTATTTGAAAATCAAAAAGATTCAAGAGAATACACCATTTTCAATTTATTGCATTTAACATGGTTTATTATTTTAAAGCAATTTTGAATTTATTATTATATTTATTGCTTTCTGACATTATATATCTTTTTATATTTAGAAAGATCATGGGTTTATCAGAAAAACAACACCAAATTTGTCATCTTTCAATTAAAAAAAAAAAAAGCATAGCCATTTAATGGAAAACTTTTACAATACTTTATTTTTGTGAGATTTAATAATATGTTAATGGGTGCATTAATGTTTAATGACACTTCAATCTTATAAGATTTAGAAAGATCATATATATGCTTTTAGAAAAAATAAAAAGCAACAAAATTGTCATTTTTCATTGAAAATGTTTTTAATGTTTCTAGAACAAAGGAGAGAAAGATAGATAATATACTAATGCTGGAAAGTGGAGAAATTCTCCCAAATGACAGACTGCGAAAAAAATCTAGCGCCGTAAATTGCACTTTTTTTCATTACGGGACCTGTAGCTTTATGATCAAATCCTAATATATAAAACTATAATGCTACAGTTCTGCGACTTAAATTAATTATATCTCTTTAATGCTATCGCATATTTTAGATCAAAACCTTTAATTATCTATCAAAAAATCATTTAAGATTTGTTTTTAGCACGGATTACACTCCTTAACTTTGTAGTAATTTTTATATTCAAAATCTGCACATGCCCATGATCGGCGGTATTTCCGAGAAATCGCCGATTTCGGTGATTTTTGTCTTTTTTTGATTTTTGAGTCCCTGCAAACACTAGCAGTTTTTCAAACCCGAGTGTGTACAAGGCGCGTACTGTTTGACGCATGTGTCTTCAAAGCATGTGTTGTGAGGTGTGTTGTATTTGTATTATTTCATCATGTATATTATTAGTAACATTAAGTTTCTTGAACATTCCAGAGTGGTCAACATGTTCGGTCATTTTTCTAGAACATTCTTGAACTTTGTTTATGTCTAGAACTTTCCAGGAATATCATGTATTTACAATTTCTAGAATATTCTAGATTTATAATACTGTATAAATACCCTGTCAATTCGATGCATAAAGATACTTTGTCGTATAAACACTATTGAGATATAAATGGGATATATTTTCACTGGGACATTGTGTGCAGCAACGGACACTCTGATGTATGTATTTTTAGATTCTTGCTAAGTTTGTACTTTATGTTTCATATACTTATTATATATTACTGTAAATAAATTATTGTTAAGTTTAAATTGTGTTATTGATCTTTGCTGGCATTTAGGGTTATTCTGACCCATAACAGAATTGGGGGCTCGTCCGGGATCAAGAATTTCTTGCACTTTTGCAGTTCGTTGTCAGAATTTTGTTAATTAAATTGTTAAATTTGATTATAAGCCAGCAGAAATCAACATGGTGTTTTCGGTCACAGACTTTCTTAGTTCACCAAGTGTTCAGGTTTTTGATACGTTAAAAAAGGATGACTTGATCACATTAGGTTTGCATTTTGGGTTAGATGTTAAATCCTCTCAGAGAAAGAAAGACATTAGAATTAAAGTTGCAAACAAACTAGTAGAAGAAAACATTTTTGAAAAATACGATCTTTCAGAATATACAGTAAGATCAGAGTTAGGCTCTTATAAAATGGCAGACTATCAGTTTCAACTAGAGTTAGAGAAAATGCGATTTGAAAGAGAAAAATTAGAAAGAGAAGAGCGAGAAAGAGACAGAGAAAGAGAAAGAGAAGAACGAGAGCGTGAACGAAAATTTGAATTAGACAAATTAGAAAGACAAGAGCACTTTGAGTTAGAGAAATTAAGATTACAGCATAAACCAGAACCCTCATTTGTCAAGAATGAATTTGATGCAGCAAAAAATATTAGGTTAGTTCCGAAATTTCAAGAAAAATCTGTAGACAAGTATTTTCCCCAATTCGAAAAAGTCGCAGAAAATCTTAAATGGCCACAACACGTTTGGT